>NC_137279.1:133340000-133625000 GCF_054371585.1 Giraffa tippelskirchi | reverse complement strand
TGCCATTGCCTTCTCCAGCTACAACAAAATCTCCTATTCCACATGCCCTTCCAGAAACTTGTTTGCTACTCCCCACCAAGAGATGGAGTCTAATTACCCATCCCTTGAATCTGGGTGGGCTAGTGACTCATGTGTAACCAATGGAACAAGTGTGACTTCTGAAGCTGGGCCATAAAAGATGAAGCAACTTTTGCTGTTTTGAAATACTTGCTCTTGAACTCTGTGTGAGCAGTCAGCTGCCCTGAGGGTTCCATGTTGTGAGGAAGCCCAAGCCAACCTTCTGGAGAGCCCAAGGAGAGGCCTTGGGACCACAAGAGAGATACCTGGCCAGCTCCACCACTGTCTGTGGGTTACTGCATGGGAGATGCCAATCTTAGTCCCATCACTCCCAAACTCTCAGCCCACAGAAGCCACAAGATATCGCAACATTTTGTTGAGATTTTAAGCCACAAAGTTTTGGGGGTGATTTGTTATGCAGTAAGAGTAACCAGTTATGTGGAAAAAAAGAAGAATCACTTTGGAAAGAGTTTCCAGCAGACCCAGAAACCAAACAGATACAGTTGTTTAGTTACTAAGTCATGTCCGGCTCTTTTGCCACCTCATAGACTGTAGCCCATCAGGCTCCTCTGTCCATGGAATTTCCCAGGCAAGAATACTGGAATGGGTTGCCATTTCCTTCTCCAGGGGATCTTCCTGACCCAGGGATCAAACTCATTTCTCCTGCATTGGCAGGCAGATTCTTGATCACTGAGCCACCTGGGAAGTCCAACAGATTTTTAAGCTTTTCATGGATCAGAGGGGCAGAAAAATGTGCAAGCAGCAACTGGCCTGGTACCTGAATTGTCGCCTGGCTGGTGATGAGACCGAGTAAGTTACTTGATCTCTATCACCGAGGGAATGGTTCGGACTATAATAATGTTGAAGGTTTCTTCCAGTTTTCATGATTATGTGGTTCTCACCTCTGTACTGTATGATCTGTTAAGAATCATAATGTCTATTCTTGAGGTATCTTGGCAGGGAAGTCACAGTGACCTTCTCTGTTAGTGGTATTGTCAAAAGGATCTCATAATTTCAACAAGAAACTCATGTTACAGAGCAGCAATGGGAATATATCTAAAGTCACTCACTTGCCCTTTTAGTTCTCCAACTTTCCTCTTTGTCTCTTTTCATTCATCCATTTATTCATCCATTCATTCATTCAGCAATTATCTGTTGAGCACTTGTTCATGTCAAGCAGTTTTCTAGGCAGTGAAGAAACAGCTGAGAGTGAGTCCTACTCTGACAGAGCTTACATTTGAATTGCGGAAGCACAATAAAACACTTGGTAAAGAAAGAAACTAGATAATTTTAGCTTCTGCAAAGGCAATAGAAACTATGGCGTGTATTACACTGGCAAGCAGTTGGGGAAGGGTTCTCTGATGACGGGACTTTGAACTGAAACCTGAATAAAATGCAGAGTTAATACAAGAGTGTTCCAGGCAGAGGCCACAGCCTGAGCAAAGGCCCTGAGGCTGGAACAACGTGGGTGTGTCTTGGGGGACAAAAAATGTCACTGTGTCTGGATAAAAGTGAACAAAGGAGGGCATTGTATGGGAGGAGGTTGGAGGGATGGGCAGGGCCTAGATTTAGTCAGGTCTCTCAGGCAGTAAAAAGTTTCAACTTTATTCTAAGTGCAAATTGGAGAGTTTTTAGGAATGGAATGATGTGATCTGACTTATGTTTTTAAAGATCATCTGTGTCATTCATCCATGCGATGGCTTTTAAGAGAGGGTTTCAGCACACATTGACCACACTGGCTACCGGGCATGACGTCAGGCTGCAGAGGGAGGTAGCAGCGTGGGCCTGGAGGAGGGGACAACGGCTAAGCAACAACTGAAGAAGACATGGGAGCTGGGAAGGTGGCAAGAATGCACAGAGTTTAAGGACCTGCAAACACTGAGTGTGAATGGGGCAAGGGAGGGAAAAATCAGCCAGGAGGCAAGATCAAGGCTGGATACCAAAAAAGCCTGTAGACCAAGAGAGCCTGGACGTAGTCCTAAGGGCAATGGGTTTCTGATGACACAATCAGATTTCTGCCTTAGCTGCTGTGTGGATGATGATTAAAGTGGGCAAGGCTGGATTCAAAAGACAAGCTGGGATTGTGGCAGTCATCAAGGAAGAGACGATGGCGACAGAGCAGAGCAGGAGCAGTGGGAATGGAGAAATGTATTTGGGGTTGAGAGTGGCCAAGGTTACAAGCGATAGAGCTTGAGGGTTAGCTGTGTGTGGCGGGGGTGGAAAATGTGGAGTCCAGAGAGATGCAGGGGAATTTCTCTGACCTACTCACTGTCAAGCAGAGATGACGAAGAGGTCCCGGAGAGTAATGTGAAGCAGTCTCTTCTGGTCCTTCTATCTTAGGTCAGTGCTCCCAGGCTTCAGCCAGTGTTACCGAACACTGAGCCAGGAGAGGGGATAAGAAAGTGGGGACTCTTTGCTGAAGGAGATACAGTGAGCAAGATTTTCCAGTTCAGTTTACTTCACCCTAGTATTTTCCAGCTACTAAATCCAATTCTTTTCCAAGAATCTCCGTTAGAGCTCGCTTCTAACAGCAAAAGGTCACACTCCCATTGTCCTCAAAAATTTCAGTCCTGCCATTGTTGAGCACCCATGGGTGCTGAGGTCTGGAGCGACAGGAGGAGCCCAGGGCAGGGTAGGAAAGCTCTCATGGAAATCACTCGGCTTTGCTTGTCATCTGCCCACCATCTCCCTCTTGGCCTCCCTCTCCTGTCCTTCCCCCTACCCCGCCACCCCCGGCATCTAGTCACTCTTCTTCTTAATAGTTTTTGAAAAGTTAACAGAGTGAAAAAAACAAGGTTTAGGCACACATTCTAAAGAAAGCATATAAATATACATCTTGCAGCTTCAGCAACTTGGGTTTGTCTCAATTTTCTTCAAGTCAGGGAAACTGTAAACACAAAAGCAAAACAGAGAGGCATTACTCAGGGAGCCCTCAGCCCTGTTTTTAGAATATGTCTCTCATTCAGGAGTCGAGAACCAGGGATTGGAGCCATGACTCTTAATTCCTTGTAACATTAATAGGCGTGTAGGAGGGCAGCCCTTTGGTGCCTATTGCTCATGGTCTTCCTCAGCTCTCACCCACTTTTTTTTGCTTTTGTTTTTAATGCATGGCCTGCATAACTAGCAGCTACTTAAGGCAAGATTTTTTTTTAGATTTTCTGTAACTTATAACCCGGGCTTCCCTGATGGCTCAGCGATAAAACGAATCTGCCCTGCCAATGTAGGAAACCCGGGTTCCATCCCTGGGTCAGGAAGATCCCCTGGAGAAGGAAATGGCAACCCACTCTAGTATTCTTGTGTAGGAAATCCCATGGACAGAGGAGCCTGGCAGGCTACAGTCCATGGGGTCACACAAGAGTCAGACTCAACTTAGGGACTAAACAACAACAGCAATAACATATAACCCATCAGGTAGGGTTATATAAACAGACCTTGTTTTAAACTCCAGCTCTATCACCACCTAGTAGCTGTGTGATATCTTGGGCAGTGTTACTTCACCTTTCTGAACCTCAGTTTCCTCATCTGTAAAATGGGGATAATCTCGGTACTCATGCCTATCTTATAAGGCATGATTTAATGGTCGAGAGTTACAGAGTTTGGAACCAGACTATCTGGATCCCCACCTTAACTCTGCCACTCACAATGTGGCCTTGGGAAGGTCACTTCATCTCTCTGAACCTCTATTTCCTACTCTGTAAAATGCAGATAATAATGGTGCCTACCTCACTGAGTTGTTTTGAGGAGTGTAGAGCATTTATAATCCACTTGTATGGTAGGGCCCTACCAAGAAATAAACCCTTATGGAAGCACTACACACATAGCAAGTGCAATTTCAGTATTTGCTAAATAAATAAAAAGGACGTTTGAGAAGATTAAGTAAGAAAATATGTACAAAGACAAGTGGCTGGTGTGGAGTCAGCGATTAAAATTTGTACCGCCAATCCTGCACTCCTGCCCCCACCTCCAACCTGCCCCAGGCCTGGGCACATGGTACATGCAGGGTATATACTTATTGATGACAGTTCAATCAACTCTAAGAAATAAGTGTTACACTCTGGCCCTCAAGGTTTATGTTCTTTCTTTGCAAGGGGAAGCTGGGGCTGAACTTGAGAGCCTTGTGAGGGGAGATGTAATTTTCCTTATTTACCAACATTTACTTGGACTGGTGTCTGGGACACCCAAAATATGCTATGAATCAGTCAGAGGATAACAAGATCTGCAGTCCTGTACAGATTACTCACTAATTTGACATTTGGGGATTTTTGCAAAATGTTAGGGAACATTTGACAAGCTACAAATTGCTATCTCTATAAAATGCGTTTGAATCTGAGGATGGGCAGCCCTCTCCACTGATGTGGTTCCATTTGTTCCTAGCATCAGCTGTTGCATCCTGACAATGTGGCTCCTTTTTATTTTCTCCCCCTGAAGTAGAAAGTGGTAGAAATTTGCCCTGAAAACACAATAACTAAAATTCATTGAGCACCTACTACAGGTCAGGTGTCTTGACATTTTTTGTCTCATGTCATCTTCACAGTCATCATCTAAGGTATGTATCATTAGCCTCTCTATTTTTCAGCAAGGAGACTGGAGTTCAGAGAGGTTAAGCAACTTGTTTAAGGCCACACAGTTCTGAATTTCATAAGCTAGAATTTGAACCAGGGTCTACTTAACCCAAAGTCTGGATTCCAATCCAGCAGGCCGTCTTACTCCACCAGAGCATCATCACATTCTGACTTGGATCTCCCACAACTGGAGGGGCAGAGGACAGGAAGATTTCTTGGTAAGTCCCTAAACAATGGGGCAGCATCAGTGGCCATGAAAACTTGTTCTACACTGTTTTATAGTGGGACCTGAATTACTTAGTAATGTAGGACCTTGAAGAGCTTTCTCTTATCATGACATTGTTCTCAAAGTCAAACAAGAAAGGTGGAGTTGCTGGACTGAGCACTGTGCTCCCAGTCTCCCATCCCCTTGGCGTGGTTATCATCCTCACATTATTTTTGGCACTCTACCATCCTAATGACACTCACCATTCCCTGTCAGACAGATTTTCTCCCTGCTTCCTATCAACTCCATGGGAACAAAGGGGGCATGTGTGCAGGCTCTGGGTCTGATGAATATAGGATGCCCAAGGTATGGGAATAGGGCCCTTAGGGAAAGCATGGTTCCTGGGGAGGTCTTTCATGGGTGAACTCAGTTGTATGGAGGTGCTATTCCAAGAAGAGGGCCCCCAGAGAGATACTACAAACTTCAAAAGAGCAAACAAATGCCTCCTGATCCCAAAGGCAGCTCTAAAGTTACCCTCTCCAGTTACTGCTTTAAATGAAAGACAAGAAATAAATTTAATAGGGGGCAAGGAACTCTCCCCTGGTGGCTCAGTGGTGAAGAATCTGCCTGCAGTGCAGGAGTCCTGGGGTTCTATCCCTGGGTCGGAAAGATTCTCTAGAGAAGAAAACGGCAACTCACTCTAGTATTCTTGCTGGAAGATCCATGGACAGAGGAATGGTGGGCTATAGGTCATGGGGTCACGAACAGTCAGACACGACCTAGCAACTAAACCACCACCACAAGAAACTCCTAGGATTTGTCATACATTTTCTGAAACCTGTTCTTCCCTATCTTTGTAGGTATTTCGGGCATCCCCAAAGGAACAGTAAGTTTCTCAAGACAGAGACTGTATGCTCAATCTTGACTCCCAACTGCTTGGTTGTGTTGTGTATTTGGTAAGTGCTTAATAGACGCTCATGGAAATGAAAATCCATTCCTGTGAATCTTATTACTTTCGTACTCACCGCTTCAAGTAGTGAGAGTGAGTGAACAATTTCTTTCTCTAGTTAGGAATATTTTATTTTAATTTTAATATTATTGATTGGGGGAAAAGCACAATGACCAAATGCTTTTATAGTAATTTTTATTTTATTCATTTCAGTAACATCTATAAACTGTAAAGAGTAGTAGTCTGAGGCCTATTCTTTAATCTACTTACTGGCAGTGTTTAGTGCTTGCAGAAATACAGGCAAGGACTCAGGGACCTAGGAGGTGGGAGTTGGGTGGGCAAGGTTCTGGCTTGTGAATCAGTGGACCAAGGATTTGGCTTCTTTTGGCTTCTCTTTCTCCACTTTCTTTTCTATATAGTTGAAAGCCACAGCCATGTTAACAATTGCCACTCAATTAAGAGCACTAATTCCAAATACAAACTGGTAGATGGATAGGCTTATTCCTCTGGGACTTAATTACCCTAGAACTGGTCTAAGCAACATTAGCCTCACTCAGAGTATCATTACACACTGTCCGAATGGTCTCCTAAATGTCACCCTTGGAGGCAAGGGGACAGCATGGGCTAGTGAGTCAAACACGTCTGTTTATCTGGAGGCCCTGGTACAGAGTCTGGCTGTGTTTCTAATGACTGATCAAGCCAGTTCAGCTCTCAGGAGTGCTCTGAACTCATCTGTAAAATGGGGAGATGGAAGAAGATGACCTCTGAAGTCCCTTCCAGGTTTGTACTCTACAAATCCTCACTAATGGCGCTGAAGCACCCAAACCATCTTAATAGGTACTGGGTGTCACCCAGCTTCTCCTCATGTCTGCACAAACCAGCTCCCAAAGGATCATGCTCAAAACATTGCTCTGGGTCTCTCTGGAGGGGAGCCTTTCAATTTTCATGTCCTATTATTAACCTCTTCCCAAGCTCTGTTTTCCAAGTTTAGGTCAGCTCATCAGAGTTGAACATGGACTATTTGGATTTGTGCCCAAGCTGTTCTCCGAGCCTGATAGCACATTCATTACTCCCTACCCATGGTTTCTGCTAAATGACCTCGTTAGTGCTATAATTACATGTTGCTCTTCAGAAAGCTGGGGGTGGGGTGGGAGATGAGTTAACGAAGGCCAAGTACTGAGATGGAGTTAGTTGTAAACATACTGAATGACGCCTACCTTCCCCAGGCCTGATTACCCATGGGGAGTTGGAAGGGAAGTTTCATGTTCTTTTTCCTCTCTTTCCTTTTTCATTTCCCATTAATGGATGATAATAACATATACAAATGTGTTGGTGGTAGTTGGTAATACATGAATTTGAAAGCTGGGTGGTGATGTTTTTACAACCTAATGTATATGGAACTATACATTTCCGGGAAGTAAAGAAATGAAAACAAATGTCTTCTGAGCACCTATATAGGTTTTTGTTCATCTTTGAAACAACCTTATGAGCTAGTTATTATTCTTGATTTACTAATGAAGAAGCAGGTTCAGAGAGGTGTATTTTCCAAGGGCAAACACAAGTATATGGCTGAGTTGGGAGTTGAACCCAGGTGTGCCTGACTCCAAATCTCAATATCCCATGCTGTCTCTCAGTTCATTCATTCACTCACTCACTCATTCAGTCATTTGTTCAACAAATATACTCTGACCTCTATTTGATGGCAAAATGTAATTACATAATTTCAGAGTTTCTATTTACTCTATTTAATTTAATTTTACAGATTCCTCAGATGACCCTAAACTCAGTAGGGTCTTCTGTAATAATTTTCTCAGTCCTCTCAGGCTTCCAGTTTGGGGATCAGATCTGAAATCTGAGATTCAAAACCCTAGGTGTGTGAGTGTGTGCTCAATCGCTCAGTCGTGTCCGACTCTTTGCGACCCCACAGACTGTAACCTGCCAGGCTTTTCTGTCCGTGGAATTCTCCAGGCAAGAGTACTGGGTGGGTTGCCATTTCCTACTCTGGGGGATTTTCCTGACCCAGGGATTAAAACTGCATTTCCTGTACTGGCAAGTGAATTCTTTACCACTGAGCCACTAGGGAAGCCCCCAGGACCCTGGGACGTATGTGTAAAGACCATCCTGTGCAAACGTCTATTTTTTTAGTTAAGGAAACTGAGGTTCAGTGGCTTTTTGAAGTGGTAAGCTTTTCATCCCAGTACATTCTAGGGATGTCAAGCGTATATTTGAATTTACTTGGGGTGCTGAGAAGTGATGATTGTGTGCTGTAACACAGCGGTCCCCAACCTTTCTGGCACCAGAAACTGGTTTCTAGGAAGACAGTTTTTCCGTGCATGGGGGTGGGCGATGATTTCTGTTTTGCCCGCTGCTAACTTCCTGCTGTGCGGCCTGGTTCCTAACCGGCCATGGACCAGTATGGGTCCATATTGGTCCATGGCCCAGGGGTTGGGGACCTCTGCTGTAAAAAATATGAAAAATTTCCCCTGCTTTCTGGGACAGTTCACAGTGCGTGTGTCTGATAAAAGGTGCTTGTCTGTCTACTGCACACATCAGTTGATTCACAATGAACTTTTTCAGAAGCTTGTTAACTACAAAACTTTGTCGTCACACTTTTGTGACAGAGAATCCATTTTCCAGACTAGATCTCTGAAGCATTCAGAGTCTTCTTTGAGATTTCTTTTTGGGTGGTAGTAAGGTGAACCAGGAGAGTCAAATACCTTTATTTGTCCCTACAGAATTCTTTCTGCCAATTTTTTTTTTTAAGTGGAAAATACAATATGTTGAATAATGAGAGAGATGTCTACACTTAGGGCAGAATAAATGATGTGATAGTAATAGTAACGGGATGCAACTTTAACCAAGTGATGGACTTAATGAAAACAGGGAATCTTACCCATCTGATTACTAATTAGTATTTCACCGTAGAACTTGGAATTTGGCAAACCATGCATTTAAAAATGTGAGCATCGTTTGTTTGACAGACTGTCAAGACACTCATGCAGGCTTAATGTATTAGTTTATTCTATAGTAATCAAGTTGTTATTATAACCACAAGAAAACTGGAAAAATAAGCCTTTCACAGTCAAATCAGTGATAGGAAAGAAACTAAAAGAACCCCCCATCTTTGAGCTGTTCCCTGACTCTATAGTAGGGAGTTGGGGTATGAAACAGCAGGAAACCATTATCGCATGCAATCCTAGTTTTAATCATTCCACTAGAACATTATAAATCTATAATATATATGCCTCGAAATAAATGATAGATCTCATAGTAAAAGCCAACTCTTTATTCCACACTGATCAGTTTGGGAGAACTGGTCCCTTCTTCTGGAAATAGCTCATTAAGCTGCAGGTTTCACCTCTGAATAACTTTTAGAAGAATTCTTCAAACCTCTTAAAGTAATTCACTTATATTCCTCTTCTATTTTTAATACCCAAAAATATACACAGGAGATGCAAATACACTTCTAGAAGTTTTGAATGAGTGGACAAAGCAGTGTTAAAAATTCAACAGCACTAATTACTAGCTGAGCAGTATAAAAACCTCTGAATAAATGTCAGCTGAGGAGATAAGCTCTTATCTTAATCTAATGACTCCACAGACTTAATTTGTCAGGCCAGCCTGGTTGATGAAAAACAGGTTTCTATTCTCCAGTGTTAGCAGGAACATCTTTCCAAATCTTTGAAGTTGGATAGTAATACCATCAATGTCATCCTATAAAAATCTTCTGACCAAGCCAATTTAATTCCTATTGTCCTGTTACACTAATTAAAGTTGTTCCACCCCTATTGGACAAATATCTGAGTGAAGCCAATATATTTTTAGATTTTTGTACATTTTGAACTAATCACCCTCAACTCCCGATGTTTTGTGCTTTTTTCATAGGGCTGGAACATCAGAGACCATCTGTCTTCATATAGGGAGGCTGAAATTTCCAGAGAAATGCATTAATTCTGAGGAATCCATTTACTGAGAGGCCATGTAGCAGCGTAGCTAAGCGTGGAGATTCTGAGGCAGAAAAGCCTGGGGAATTTTTGCTGTGTCACTTACAAGCTGTGTGACCTTGGGTAAATGTCTTACTTTCCCAGCCTCAGTTTAATCATCTGTAAAATGGACAATAATCATGGATATCAAGAAGATTAAAGAACACACGCACCCATCACAAGCACGGAAATTGAAACTGTAATCAGAAATCTTCCAGCAAACAAAAGCCCAGGACCAGATGGCTTCACAGCGGAATTCTACCAAAAATTTAGAGAAGAGCTAACACATATCCTACTCAAACTCTTCCAGAAAATTGCAGAAGATGGTAAACTTCCAAACTCATTCTATGAGGCCACCATCACCCTAATTCCAAAACCAGACAAAGATGTCACAAAAAAGGAAAACTACAGGCCAATATCACTGATGAACATAGATGCAAAAATCCTTAATAAAATTCTAGCAAACAGAATCCAACATCATATTAAGAAGATCATACATCATGACCAAGTGGGCTTTATCCCAGGAATGCAAGGTTTTTTTAACATCCGCAAATCAATCAATGTAATACACCACATTAACAAATTGAAAGAAAAAAACCATATGGTTATCTCAATAGATGCAGAAAAAGCCTTTGACAAAATTCAGCATCCATTTATGATAAAAACCCTCCAGAAAGCAGGAATAGAAGGAACATACCTCAACATAATAAAAGCTATATATGACAAACCCACAGCAAACATTATCCTCAATGGTGAAAAATTGAAAGCATTTCCCCTAAAGTCAGGAACAAGGCAAGGATGCCCACTTTCACCACTACTATTCAACATAGTTTTGGAAGTTTTGGCCACAGCAATCAGAGCTGAAAAAGAAATAAAAGGAATACAGATAGGAAAAGAAGAAGTAAAACTCTCACTGTTTGCAGATGACATGATCCTCTACATAGAAAACCCTAAAGACTCTACTAGAAAATTACTAGAGTTAATCAATGAATATAGTAAAGTTGCAGGATATAAAATTAACACACAGAAATCCCTTGCATTCCTATACTCCAATAATGAGAAAACAGAAAGAGAAATTAAGGAAACAATACCATTCACCATTGCAACAAAAAGAATAAAATACTTAGGAATATATCTACCTAAAGAAACAAAAGACTTATATATAGAAAACTATAAAACACTGATGAAAGAAATCAAAGAGGACACAAACAGATGGAGAAATATACCGTGTTCATGGATTGGAAGAATTAATATAGTGAAAATGAGTATACTACCCAAAGCAATCTATACATTCAATGCAATCCCTATCAAGCTACCAATGGTATTTTTCACAGAACTAGAACAAATCATCTCACAATTTGTATGGAAATATAAGAAACCTCGAATAGCCAAAGCAATCTTGAGGAAGAAGAATGGAACTGGAGGAATCAACCTGCCTGACTTCAGGCTCTACTACAAAGCCACAGTCATCAAGACAGTATGGTACTGGCACAAAGATAGAAATATAGATCAATGGAACAAAATAGAAAGCCCAGAGATAAACCCACGCACCTATGGACACCTTATCTTCGACAAAGGAGGCAAGAATATACAATGGAGAAAAGACAATCTCTTTAACAAGTGGTGCTGGGAAAACTGGTCAACCACTTGTAAAAGAATGAAACTAGAACACTTCCTAACCATACACAAAAATAAACTCAAAATGGATTAAAGATCTAAACGTAAGACCAGAAACTATAAAACTCCTAGAGGAAAACATAGGCAAAACACTCTCCGACATAAATCACAGCAGGATCCTCCATGACCCACCTCCCAGAATATTGGAAATAAAAGCAAAAATAAACAAATGGGACCTAATTAAAATTAAAAGCTTTTGCACAACAAAGGAAACTATAAGCAAGGTGAAAAGACAGCCTTCAGAATGGGAGAAAATAATAGCAAACGAAGCAACAGACAAACAATTAATCTCAAAAATATACAAGCAACTTCTGCAGCTGAATTCCAGAAAAATAAACGACCCAATCAAAAAATGGGCCAAAGAGCTAAACAGACATTTCTCCAAAGAAGACATACAGATGGCTAACAAACACATGAAAAGATGCTCAACATCACTCATTATTAGAGAAATGCAAATCAAAACCACAATGAGGTATCATTTCACACCAGTCAGAATGGCTGCTATCCAAAAGTCTACAAGCAATAAATGCTGGAGAGGGTGTGGAGAAAAGGGAACCCTCTTACACTGTTGGTGGGAATGCAAACTAGTACAGCCACTATGGAGAACAGTGTGGAGATTCCTTAAAAAACTGGGAATAGAACTGCCATATGATCCAGCAATCCCACTGCTGGGCATACACACCGAAGAAACCAGAATTGAAAGAGATGCGTGTACCCTAATGTTCTTCGCAGCACTGTTTACAATAGCCAGGACATGGAAGCAACCTAGATGTCCATCAGCAGACGAATGGATAAGGAAGCTGTGGTACATATACACAATGGAATATTACTCAGCCATTAAAAAAATACATTTGAATCGGTTCTACTGAGATGGATGAAACTGGAGCCCATTATACAGAGTGAAGTAAGCCAGAAAGAAAAACAACAATACAGTATACTAATGCATATATATGGAATTTGAAAGATGGTAACGATAACCCTATATGCGAGACAGAATAAGAGACACAGATGCATAGAACAATTTTATGGACTCTGAGGGAGAAGGTGAGGGTGGGATGTTCTGGGAGAATAGCATTGAAACATGTATATTATCATATGTGAAACAGAACACCATTCCATGTTCGATGCATGAGACAAAGGCTCAGGGCCGGGGCAATGGGATGACCCAGAGGGATGGGATGGGGAGGGAGGTGGGTGAGGGGTCCAGGAAGGGGAACACATGTAAACTCATGGCTGATTCATGTCAATGTATGGCAAAAACTATTACAATATTGTAAAGTAATTAGCCCCCAACTAAAATAAATAAATTTATTAAAAAAAAAAAAAAAAAAAACACACGCCAAGTACGTAGAGTGCCTGACCCTTATACTTAATAAAGGTCAGCCTTCATTCATTCACTGACTCATACATTTCTTTTCTCATTCAATGAACAAATATGTATTGAATCTTTTTTAAAATAATTTTATTGAGTTTTCTTTTTTTTCAGATTATTATTATTTTTTTTGATGTGGACCATTTTTAAGGTCTTTACTGAATTTGTTACAATATTGTTTCTGCTTTATGTTTTGGTTTTTTGGCCACAAGACATGTGGGATCTTAGCTCCCCAATCAGGGATTAGAACCATACCCCCTGCATTGGAAGGTAAAGTCTTAACCACTAGACTGCCAAGGAAGACCCTATGTATTGAATCTTAATAAGTCTATAAAACGTGCTGGTGCTATGGGACATATGCAGAACCAGAAGGTAAGGTTCTTTGCTTTCATAGGATTTTGTGTGAATTTCTTGCTCAAGGAAGCTCAAGCCTGACAAAAATCAGCTGATCTTGCCATACCTGGGAAGGAAATGTCACAGAATTACCATGGCTTTCCATTCCAACTTGATTGTGATTGCTGGCTTTCCAGTACAAGGGAAGTCAGTTAATGGGAAGTCGATTGATGGGAAGTCAGTTGCCATCTCAGGGGTCTGTTATGCTGATGACATGAGATTGTGTATAGTGGAGAGCCAAATATTGGTTGCCTCCCAGTGCCTTGTGTTTTATCCTTGTGACCCAGAATCACATGCATGGTACAAACGTGTCTAGGGAGCCCTCTTCTATCTTGTTTCATCCTTATCTCATCAGTCAATGTAATATCCTTCCCAGTAGCCCATATGTCCTCTGCTCACTCCCTGTCTCACTTGCTTATACTGTGCCATAGTGGTTTTCCATTCTATTCGATATCACTTGGAGATATCTGTTGATATTTATTTCTTTGATTTTCTCACCTTAATTGTGATGGTATGATTTCTTTCAAACCCCTTGAAATGTGTGCATATACTTAAAAGTATATATTGTAAGTCTGTTATATACTAGGGGCCCCAATGAGTATTGCAGACATCAAAATATGTAGGATGCAGCCTCTACCCTTTGAAAACTTTACAGGGGTGTGACAAAGGCTCTAGGAGTGCAGTGGAAGCACGACAAGGGTGGGGGTGGGGAATATTCAACTTAGACTGGAAACTCACTTGTGGAATGTTTTCCAGAGGAGATGACTCTTGGCCTTGGCTCTGAAAACTAAGCAGGAGTCTTTTGGGTTAGGATATAGGAAAAGGACATGTCTGGTTGAAGAATCAGCATGTGGAGACAGAAGAAAGCAGTTCACTAGATGTGTGAAGAGCCTGAGAGAAAGCAGTAGGAGATGAAATGGAAATGAAGGATCATAAATGTCTTCTGTGCTGAGGGGTTAGAATTTCACCCTGAAAGTGACAGGACCCATTGATAAGTTTGGGTCCAGGAGTCAGGTTCGTGTCAGTGTTCTCCTAGTTCTCCTCACCACTTTCATGGTCTCTTGATTACATGATCTTGCACCCCCACTCCCTCCCACCTCTCAACTGCCAGGTTCACTGAGCTCCCTGGCACCCTGCCCTCAGCATCCCTTTTCACCAGGTTGCCTGTCATCACTGATGACTCTTATGCAGCCCCTTGACTTCCTCTGCTCTAACAATTTTCACTCTACTCCACCTGGACAGCCCTTTTCTTCTATTACACCCAGAACGGCTCCTCCTTCGAAGCCTCTGGCAGTGACACCGCTGTTCCCGATCACCATCTCTCTTCCTTCCACTCACAGAGCCTTAGTGAAATATCCATGACTTGACCCTTCCTACCCTCCCAGTCCTAAACTCTTTCTAGGCTTCACTCCCTCCCCACACCCCTATACAGAATACCAAGGGAATTTCTCTTAACAACCTTGTGAATCCCCTTCCACTCCCAATCTTCAGTTTCATCGATTCCCTTCATTGGTGGCAGAAAATGGAACAACCTTGGCTAACAATTTCACTTATCACTTATGGTGTCTGGTTTTAAGTTGAGCACCCAACGTTGGCCTTTCTTCAACTCTGCTGGACTTACTGTTACCTTCCTTTCTGACACACTGTTTCAGGCTATGACTTTTTGTAGGAGACAGGTGCCCTGTCTTCTAGATTATTATATTTTCCAGCATTTCCCCCTCCTTCACCCTAATGTTAATGTAGATGTTTGGAAAAGAGTATACACCAAATACTGTATCCAGGTGAGCCAATCTATTGATCATTGGCCAATCAGATTTTTTTTTTGACAGTTTGTTCCTGTATCATTTAAATAGGCTGCATTTTATATGAGCTATAGCCAGTGGATTTCTGTTAACTTCTGACCCAAAGCTTTGACAAGATCACCACAGCCCTCAAGTCTCAACACTGCTCATGTTCCCCTTACTGTCTTTATTATTTTAGTAAGAAATAGAGGCTCTTTCACCAGAAATCCCTGTTTTTCCCCAACAGTTTTTAACTGTATCGTGTACTAGTTCTGCCTTGTCTCAGAGAGACTCCTACGTGATTTATTTTTAAAAAGACAGTTAGGAGTTTATCTACATTTGTTGAGCTATCTCCGCTACTTATTTTATGTTTCCTATTTACTATCTTTTATCTTTTTTTGTTTTCCTTCTTTTTTGTGTGGGCTGATTGAGTTTTTTTATATTCCTTTTTCTTCTATTGGTTTGGAAATTATGCTTACTGTTTCTATTCTTTTTATGAATTTTTCTAGACTTTTAACATATATATTCAAACTTACATCTTCTCATCAAAGCTTAATCATTGTCTCCATCACTTTCCTGGAAGGTTTAACGTTCATACTCTCATCTGAGTAAACTTTCATTGATCTTACATTAGAATGATCTAGTATTGGAGTTATATACACAGGAATTATTTTTATAAACACAGAAATTATTTGTGTTATTATTTATAATCAATACTTTTTTAGATTTACTAACTCATTTTACCAATTTTTTTCCCCATGCAGTTCCTTTTTCCTCCAAGGTTAATTTATGTCCTTTACTGAATACATCTTTGAGTAGCTTTTTAAAGGAAAGAGCTTGTGGTCAATAATTTTCTGAATCCCAGCTGTCAAGCAGCAGTTTGTATAGAATTCCTGATTCATAGCACTTTTCCCTTATGCTTTGAAAATTATTCCATAGACCTGATAGTCATTGTCGTTAATGATGAGAAGTCCATTGTCAGTTTTTTCATTACCTTATTGGTTGTCTCTCTTTTATCTCTGATTCTTTTATGTTCTCTTTAATTTTGATATTGTATACTTTCACTATGATATATCTAGGTGTGAATTTTTAAGACTTGATGGGCTTTCCCAGTCTCAGAACTCATGAGTCCCTTCAGTTCTGGAAAATTCTGTTACTATCTCTCTGTATTCTCCCCTTTGCCCCTATTCTTTCTAGTCTATTCTTATGAAATGACTATTATGAGATATATGGTGGAGTTTTAAAATCGTTTCTCTAGCTCTATGTCTCTTAAATTCCCCCTTTTCCCGCCTAGATTTAGTCTTTTTTGATAACTTTTTGGGCAATTACTTCAAGTTTTTTTTAGTTTGCCTGTGTCTACATTTTTAACCTATCAAGTTATTTCATAAATATTTTTATTTATTTTATTATTTATTGGTCCTCTTTTGTGAATGTTATCCCTTTTTTATCTCCAAGAATTAAAAAAACTACTCATTTTAATGTCCTTTCTGTATCATTCAAATATGTCTCTGTTCTTGGGTTTAACCTTCTCCAGTCTTCTGGTTATTGGCTTTCTCTCCTTGATAAGGATTTTTTAAAGTACAGTTTTGAATTTTGTTTATGAACTCATCCTCTCGTTTTCTTGGGACCTGTTGTCCTTATAGGGATGGTTTCACGGCAGCTTCTGCTCCACCTCTACAGCCTATTTCTGACCAAGGCTTATAGTTGTGACTCAGATGGGTCTATCACCCTGCAGAAATGGTGAAATTCTGGAGCCTTCCCCTGAATGCATTGTCCTAGTTCTAATACAGGAACCCAGGGCTTATCCCTGTTTTTGGACAAGTGGCTTCTTTTTAGCTATAATTTTGGGCTGATGGACAGAGATATTTCGGCAGCCATTACTGACGATAAAGCACTGTTCTGACTTCTAGTCTCAGGTAGGTGGTTTGTATCCATTTTGTGCACTGGATATTTAATTTTCACTTAACAGCTTGGTTTCTCAGTTGTTCCTCTCACTTTCAATATCTCTTTTCAGGGAGACCTCTCTGTTTTGTTCTGGGTTTTTTTTCTTGTTTTGTTTTGTATTTTGTTTGTTTATGGACTATGTTTCTTTTTGTTTTTGAGTATGTATGATTTTTAAAAATTTGTTTAGTTTTTAACTCAATAGTATATGAAAAAGCTTAATATGTCTTTTTTTACAATACATACTTTGTTTCTTAAAATTTACATTCACCTTACTTATAAATTACTTTTTACTTCCTTATTTACAATGTCTTAACGTGTTTATGTTTATATTTTATTCTACAATATAGCTTTTATTATTAATTTAATTTTTATTTTTATAAAACCAATATATGTATATTATTTTAAAAGTCATGTAGTACTAAAAAGCTTGTAATGAACTGAAATAGTTTTCCTTCTCTCTGAATCCTATACCCAAGAGACAACCGCTCTCATTTCTGGCTCTTTCTCCTGATATTTAACTTTGTTTTTCTAATAATAGCTGATACTGCTTACCATGTAATAGTCACTGTTCTAAGTGTTATTACTTCATTTAATGTAAATAATATGCTTATTTCTTGACTGATAAATTTTAGGAATATTTTATTGTATTTTTGCCATAGTAGATAAAAACTTAACTCTTTGACATCTTCTTCTCTCCCTTTCCACATATTTATTTAAATAAAACAATTTTAGTTTATTATGTACATGTAAACATTGTCCAGTGATGAGCCATGGTGAATTACAACTATATTTCTTTCCTTGTCCTGTCCTTTTTTTCTGCTGAAAATGACATTGCCTTAATTTTTTTTGAAGTCTCTTTTTATATACTTATGATTAATTTTGCAAATATTCTAATATCTCTACTATAAATAAACAGTTTTGTCAAGGGACTCATGCACAGCAGCTCTAACTTTTCTAGAGAACTTCTCCCCTCAGATTCCCTCTCATTGCTCCATCGTGGAATTTTTCTTTCTGAAAGATTTCACAGATGTCATTATATGATGCTTTTGCCTCTCTTCTGATAAGTTTTCTGGATTTCATGTCTTTCTTTTTCTTTGGTTTATTTCTTGTTTTATTGACACATGCTTTCCCTTAACTTTCTAAAACATTATGTTTTAGTTCTTGCATGTCTAAAATGTCCCTTTACTACCCACATGACAGGCTGGGGATAGAAAGCTAGATTGCAAATCATTGTCACTTAAAGTTTTGAAGATATTGCTGTTGGTGAATCTGATGCCAGTTGGGTTGGTTTCTTTGTAAGGGATCTAATTCTCCCCATCTTGGAGTTTTGTGATTTACTCCTTAATCCTATATACCACTACTCAGGAATTCTGAGCTTTCATAGTAATGTGCTGTGGTGTGAATTTTTTTTATTGAGGGCAGTGGCTTTGGTAGTGTTGTCATTATTGTTTAATTTTGGGGGCTGAGTTCAATTTGCATGTTAGTTGTTTAATCCTCTGCTCTTATCCTGGTTTTCAATTCTTTTAAAATTTTTTTACTTATTTTATGGTCTAGTATATGTTCTATCTTGGTGACTATACAACTGTGCTTGAAAAGAAGTTGGATGATGGATTGCATAAATATCTAGAAATATCAATTAGGTCATGTTGATAGTGTTATTCAGATCCTCTGTAGATAGGGTGGCTTTTTCTAGTTTCTCAATGAATTGTTGGGAGAAGGGTACTTAAATCTCCCACTATGATTGTGGATTGTATATTACTTCCTTTAAACTTTTGTGTTTTTTTTATTGTATTTTAAATTTGTTATGCACATACAAATTTATGGTTGTTCTCTCCTGATGGACATAGCATAATTATTATAAAATGTACATGTTTGTCTTTGATGTACTATTTGCCTTGATGACTATTTTGTTTGTTGTTAATCTAGCCACTCCTAGCTTTTCTATGTTTACTGTTTGCAATATATATCTTCTTTTTATCCATTTACTTTTAACCTATGTGTCATCACATTTAAAATATGTCTTTAAAGTCTGAATATTGTAGGATCTTCCATTTTAAAAATCACTTCTGATCATTTTTGCTTTTGGGGGGGGCAGTTAAGTGCTTTAACATTTAATGTAATATGTTTGACTTTAGTTTGTCTCTTCTGAATTTTATCCCTCTTATTCTCTTTCCTTCCTTCTTTTGGATTTTTTGAATATTTAATATATCTATTGGCATTTTAGCAGTACTACTTTGCATTATTTTAATTTATGCCCATAAACTAGTTCCTTATGTATCAATCAGGGTCCTATAGGGAGATAGAAACTGTTCCAGTTATTGAATAGAATTTAATATAAACAAGTGTTATCCAGATAACTAAAAAGGTAGAAAGAAGATACTAAGATAGTGTGAAAGTGAGAAGCATGTATCACCCTTAGGGCTGAGAGAACAAAGGGAAGAAATTGTAATTATTAACACTTAGAGGCTTAAAGGAGGAGCCCCAAGGAGGTGAAGCCTGACCTCTGAGGAGAAGTGATGCGTGCCTGGGGTTGGTGTCTTTGCATTAGGAAAAGACTGGGACCCAGACTCTGGAGAGTGCGTGTTGGCTGGCATGCAGTGGTGTCTCAGGATAGGGGTGGTGGTACAGAGAAGCTGATTCTATGAACTGGAAAAGCTTTGAACTGAATTCAGCTGCTATTACTAGAAGGAGCTGCCACTGATGAGGTGAAGGAGTATTGCTGGGGTGACACTTATTGGAAAGACGAATGGACAGGAAGCCCACAGAAAGCAACAAAGAGCAGACAGGAAGGAGCAAGTTTCGTCTACCACCTCCAGTCTACCTTTCTCTAGCACTCCCTATTAACACAGCTTCCTAGGAGGTCAGCTGGCAAAGCAAAAACATTTGTAAAGTCCTGGACTAGCATCACAGGATGGAGAATATACAGATGGGCTTGGAGGTGAGACATAACACGTTATTAAATGGTCCTCCTTCCTATGATGTAGGACATCTTTATATCTCTTTTATTTAAAAAGTGCTTTCTCTTAGACCTGCTTGTTCTGCCCATTATTCCTCCGCCTCCATACTTCTTGTTTCTTATTAACCTTTTATGATTAGCAAATATCAAAGAATCTGCCATAAGCAAGATAGTTGGTGCTCAAAAATGTCTGCTGGATTAATGGTTATACAGTAGAGTAAATGATAATTGTCAAACAAGCATTGTGAACTCTAATTGCCATACAGGCTCAAGAGAGGAGGGAGAGACTACCAAGAACTTGGGTGGCCCCAAAGGCTTCATTGATGACATGGGTCTTGAAGTAAACTATGATGAATGGAAGGGTCTAAACTTATGGAGAGAAGGATGAGGCATTCAAGGTGGAGAGAACAGCATGAACAGAGACTTGGAGGTAAACATGATAGATGCTTTTGGTAGACAGACATGGCTGGAGCAGGGCCTCCTTCAGGAGTTTAAGGCTAATTTATGGATAGAGGTCCTTTCACATCTGGTTATACTGTGAAATCTTAAGGGAGCAATGGGGATACTGTCATGTAAGAGCTAAAGAAGAGCCACTGATGGTGTTTTAGGCAGGAAAGGGTCATGATGAAGGCAATACTGAATTAAAGTGTTGTGCTGGGTGATGAGGGAGTGTTGTTCAATCTTAAGCATATATGTGCAGCAGAACAGTGCTGCCTTTAATAAAAATCAGGAAATCAGAAAGAGAAACAACTTTAACAATTTTTAATGGTTCTGGGTTTTTTATTATACTGAGTTTTTGATTTTAATTTGAGAGTTCACATGCAGAATCAGGAAAGTACAGAAAGAACCAGAGAATGAGCTGGGGGAAGGTCTGAGAGGTTGAAGGGGCATCCAAATGATGTATGAAACATGGAGGGAAAAGTTTCAGGTCAACACAAAGTCAACCTTGCCTCTACAAGGGTGGGTGACAACTTGGAAGAGGTAAGCAGTGCATGTTGGTTTGGTTTAGTTAGATTCAACCCTTGAAATTATGGGTGGACCAGATGCTTGTTACCTGACATCCCTCGGGTCCCACTTTCTCCTCTGTTGAGGCTGCCAAACTATTTTTTCTCTATTTGAGGACCACTTCTCACCCTCTGAAAAAGAACCTTTGTTTATGTATTAATTTGTGGGAAAGTCTTGTATCTGTTTTCCAGGTTGGAAAAGAATGATTTTTCCCCCCCTATGTTCTTTTGAATTGTGCTCTTTCTTTTTCAAGGAAAACAATTTTATCATGAAAAAAATATTTCTGGCACATTCCAAACTGGAATTACAATATGTTGTTGAGAAAACTAAACCCACGTGGTAAACAGGTGGATGAACTTGTTCAAAATACTTCCGTTTCCTGTCCCACCAGAGCTTTTGCTATCCATCCATGTGAGAGGGGTTCTGTTTCCTGCTTTGGTTTCTGAACATTGCTGAAGCACTTTTGCTGTTTTTAGGAGTAGCCAAGCCCTCTTGACCAGAGCCTGGGAAAGCCAGCCTCATTCCCCTCACATGGAACTTCAGCAAACTGCTCGGGCTGCCAGGCACGTTGGAGATCCTGTGGGTGCAACTCCACAGAGACCAAGGGCAAGATAATCAGTCCAAGGAGACAGTTAATTTTAGTACAAAAGAGGTTAGATGTGATTTATTTCCAACGCCAATGAACCAAAAGAGCTAACAATCATCAGAACAAAACACAGAACCATCAAATACTCCACATAAAAATGGTTTGTGTCAGCTGAGATGGGCCTTGTCATTAGCAAGGGAGACAGGTTTCAGGTGGCTCAGGAGCTGTTGTGGGGGACATTTTCAGGTTGTCTTCATAGGAAAAGTGGTTTGAAGAGTTAGAGGAATGGATTTGGAGACAGGGAAGAGAATAGAAGAAAAGAAGGCAAGAGAAGACAGGGTTTTTTTTATAGGATTATCATAGCTCATTCGTCATTTCGTTCATCATCATTATCTTCAGAAAGCATAAGGCTAGGACAGGATCCATGTGACTTGTGCTGCCTCTTCATCATCACTTTTCAGCAGCTGCAGGAGGACCCTCCCCAAGGCTGTGCTTTCTGATGAGCAGAGTTCAGTGTACCCAGGGCCAGTCCCTGTAGCACTCGCTCCCAGAGCCTCACCTCCAGAGGGTCCCTGGGCAGGCAGATTGTTCTCTACTTGGCATTGTGCTCTGTTGCATTTGAGCCAAAAACAAGGACTTGTCAAAGGTCGTTGCTCACAGGCCCATTGTTGCTTTATTCAAGTCTGCAAGACAGCTTAAGCAACCGCTTCTCCTGTTTCTGAGACTTACACAGCATCTGAGTCCCAGGACTTGGAGGAAGACAGGATGAGGACCCGGAGATGCACCAAGACCTACAGGCTTATTTTAATGAGGGAAGAGCCTTAAACTCTTCCTGTTCTTTCTAGGTCATTATTTACCAGAATACTTTGTCCCTTCTATTTAATCACCCTATCCTCTCTGGAGTCACTATATCAAGCACATACTTCTATTATTGCCTTCATATATAACACATTATACGTCTCTCATTTTTTCACAGACTGGGACAATGGGTTAATTATCTGTGAATCTCCTGTACCTAGATCAGCACTTAGTGTTTATATATTGAATGGATAAGTGAGTGAATGAAAGCCATTTATATTGAGGGAACAGTAATTACATTAAGAATGAAGCTGTCTACATCTATCTCTGGCAAATAAGAAGGGAAATACTGTGAGAGGGAAAACTAAAACCACTTTTATTATACTTAACGAGGAGAAGGCTCCAGGGCTATTGCTTAGGCTACTCAAGTGGGATCTAGGGCTGGAGCAGCAATTAGATCTGAACTCCCATGTGTCTGTGTTGTGCATACTTCAAAGCCAGGATCCATAGCTTACTTTATATCTCCAGCAACCCCTTCCATTTTCTTAACTTTTCCTTATAGCTCATGCTGACAGAGATCATAAGGTATTTTCCTGATCTCAGTTCAAACATACTGTCCTGTTGTCAGACCAAATATCCAGTTGTAGGGTTCAAGAAATGCATCTGTACCTCCCTATTTTTCTTTAAGTGTGTGACCTTAGATTGAGTCTTAAAGGGGTTACATACATACTTAAAGGGGGAAATAAAAAATGTATCCATGTGTGTTTATCAAACAGGAGAACAAACAACTACATTTGGTAGTTGTTGGGGTGGAGCTGGATTTTCCCCATCCTCCTATAAGCATCTTTTTTATCACTGTAACCCTTCTCTTGAGCATGCCAGAATCCTCTGCCTACCAGCCAATGGTCATTTGAAGCCTTGCTAGGAATGCTCATCCCTTATTGTTTTCTATTAAAGCTTCAGGCATGCACCCCTATTCCCTCTCTAACTTGTTCATTTTTTGGCTGCAGAGCTGGGGAGCAAAGCTGGCATCACATGGGGAGTTTCCATGTGTGAATGTCCACATTCTTCATTCACATCCTTCAAGGGTTTCCTTTAACATTTTCTGATTGTGTTTCTCAGTACATGGTGTCAACAGTTCTCAGAACTGTTAAGTTTTCTATTTATCCTCAGGCCAGGAAAAGGCACAGATCACTGCAGTGTAAAATTACCAGTGGTTTTGACAGTGACCTGGAAGAACTATGGAATGAAGAAATTTAGCCTCGAGAGCTGAGGTCCAGCCCCAGGCCTATCTTAACCAAGAAGTTCTGCTCAATTATACAGGTCACAAGAAGTTCTGCTAGTCCTGAAAATATTGAACTCATCAAATTTAAGTTGGGTGTTGCTGACATGTCTTGATGAATGTCCAGTTTCAGATACCAAGTACCATATTTACTTATTTCCTCCTCTATTTTATTCCTACACCACCCTTACTTTTGAAAAATAATTTTGTAAGTTGAAATCTGCTTTTTATTTCCTTTTTAGGAGGTCTTCAAACCAGCACAAACTCTTCTGGAGGTTTAAAAATGCAAGTTGGAGTGACAAAAACTGTTTTATTTACTGAAAATAGAAGAGAGGGGACTTAATTCTTTGGAACTGTTCTTGCCAAGCCTTAGAGAAAGAATGTAATGATTGTTATGAGCTTGGGTCTAAGAGCTAGATCACTTGAGTTGAGTGCTAGCTCTGCCATTTCCTAGCTATGAATCTGTGGGCAAGTTACCTTCTGTGTGACTCAGTTTCCTCATGGGGATGGCAGTAGAAATGCCTACTTAGTAGGGGCTCTTGTGAGTTAATAGATATGAAATATTTAGAACAGTCCTTGGCACATAGAAAGCTCTCAATAGATATTAGCTATTATTTTTAATCATATGGTAACTTAGAACTGTTGCAGACATATTATGGGCGTACAATAGAATCACAGTGTTCACTCTGAGTAGTATAGAAAGTGAAAGTGAAAGTTGCTCAGTAGTGTCTGACTCTTTGCAACCCCACGGACTATACAGTCCATGGAATTCTCCAGGCTAGAATACTAGAGTGGGTAGCCTTTCTCTTCTCCAGGGGATCTTCCCAACCCAGGGATCGAACCCAGGTCTCCTGCATTGCAGGCGGATTCTTTACCAGCTGAGCCACAAGGGAAGCCCAAGAATACTGGGGTGAGTAGCCTATCCCTTCTCCAGCGGATCTGCCTGACCCGGGAATTGAACTGGGGTCTCCTGCATTGCAGGCAGATTCTTTACCAACTGAGCTATGAGGGAAGCCTGAGCAGTATAGAACTATCTACTGAAAAAAGGGAATTGTGCACACAAACATGATATAGCTCAAGATGCTCACACTTAGCCACTCAGTCGTGTCTGACTCTTTGCGACCCCATGGACTGTAGACCACCAGGCTCCTCTGACCATGGGGATTCTCCAGGCGAGAGTACTGGAGTGGGTTTCCATGCCCTCCTCCAGGGGATATTCCCAACCCAGGGATTGAACCCAGCTCTCCCATATTGCAGGTGGATTCTTTCTGACTGAACTACTAGGGAAGCCCAAGAAGACTGGAGTGGGTAGCCTATCCCTTCTCCAGGGTATCTTCCCAACCTAGGAATCCAACCAGGGTCTCCTGCATTGCAGGGAGATTCTTTAGCAGCTGAGGTACCAGGGAAGCCCATAGCTCAAGATAGTTGTGTCTAAATTAGGAGAACAATTCTTATGTGTCTCCTTAGTCTACTAAGCCACTCCTTAGTCAGATCCCTTTAAATGGTCCTGGGCCTTGTAGATTTAGTTCTTAGTGTTCAAAACCCTTGGTGAGTAGTTATTTTTTAAATGTAGTCTATTACCTTGCTTCTAAGGGTCATTTTAACTTCTTCAGATACAACCTAGGCCTGGTCACTTATTCCCAAACTGCAGGAGATACACATTGAGGTCTTCAGAGCTCCAGTGACCTTCCTGAGAAGGAGTCCCAGAATCCCAAAACCTCCTTGTCACAAAATTTTCCTTAATTTCCACTCTCAGAGCCCTTTTATGTCTTTAATGTGAATGACAGATTTCAAGGATTATGCAATTGGTTCTTCTATATTTCTCCTTTTGGAAATTTTGCATATGGTCTAGCACTTTCTTTGGAATGCAGCATCAATTGTATCTCAATGCATCAGTCAGAACTTCCCATTTAACATTCTGTTACATTTCTAAACTCATCCTTTGCACCTCATCATGGTACACTGGCTAGAACATTTATAACTATCCAAGCCTCAATGTTAAGCCAATGGAATTAGGGATAAAGAAGGAGGGAAAGTAACATTTATTGAGTTTAATTTGCTTGACTCACTTCACTAGAAAATGGCAGGGCTGGAGTGTCCAGATCTGTATGTTCTAAAACCCAGGTTCATTTGCCTAAGGATGAGGTATTTATGCAAAATCTATCCAAAGAAGTACTTCTTTACATTCCCTCTTCCATAAACTTTCTCCATTATATTCATCATGTTCTTAAAACACAGTCAAATAGTTTTGGGTTTTTGGCAAAAGTAAGAAAAAGTCAAAAATTTAGTCAAATTTTTCTTCTCACCCGCCTTCTTCCTTCTACTTTATGAATGAGGCATGGAAAACTTCTACTTTATAGACTTTGAGGGCTTTAAAAATTTATTAGTGATGATGTGTTTATTAACTTGTTTATAAAAATTTGAAATTCATACTCTAAATTCAATTTGCCAGGTATGAGAAAATCATATTGTGATTTATTTCTTTCCTGATAGCAATGTGAATTTCAGAAACCAATACAGAGCTTCTTCTTTCTAATCCTAACAGGGAAGGCAAAAAGGAGCAGATATCTTTATCAAAATGTCTTAAAACTAGTTTTTGTCCATACCTCGACACATACCTATGAGACTTTAAAGCACCAGGAAAAATGAGGAACTCCTAAAGAGATTCAATACAGGAAAAAAAAAAAAAGATTATCTTTTGGGTAATGAGAATCATGAATGCATTTGACTTCTCATCAGCAACACTGGATGCTGGAAACCAATGGAATGATGTTTTCAAAGTTCTGATGGAAAATAACTTTGATCATAGAATTCTATCCCCAGCCAAACCCTGGCGAAGTAGCAAAAGGAAAACCATAGCAAACATGAAATAAATTATAGTTTATATTTCTGAAAAAAGATCATTGAGAGTAAACTCCAGAAAAAAGGAAAACATCATGAAGGAGGAAGGCATGAGATCCAGGAAACAATAGTTCTAACCTAGAGAGGGCAGAGAGGGAAGTCCTTTGGTGACAGCTGGGCAGTCACTCAAGAGCAAGCTGCCTGGATGGGAGCAGAAATTCAGAGACAGCTGGGTGGATGTCTCAGGAAAGAAAGAGATTGGTCCACAAGCAAAAATATTTATATAGTCATGATCATATAAACCCTGTTTATAGGTTGTAGGTTATTAATTGTTAGAGTCAATCCCTAGACAAACTCACAGAAGGCTTAATTATAATTACAGAAAAGAACATAAATGTTATCAATTTTGACAATGTAAATATATCAGTAGAGTTGACAGATATTGGGATTTGGGGTGGGGGATGTGGGTTGGGAGAGGGAAAGATAGAACCAACAATATCCTTATCAAACATACGTAAAGTTGCTAAAATGAGACACAGACATTGGCTGTTATTTAACACTACAGATGTAACCAGTAAGAAAATCTAAGCCATAAGTTTTAGAAATTGGGAAGATGGACGTAGATAAAGTGGGAGGGGGGAGTGTAAGGGAACCAAATATCATTCATAGCAGAGGTGAATAGCTATTGTTAAAAGCTGATTAAAAGAGAAATAGAGATCTAACTCTGTTAGAATTAAAATAAGCACAGAAGTCCAAAGAGGCATATCTGAAGCAGCAGGTGATTAAGAAGGGGAATTACTTGGAGTAAACTAAGGACTGCTTAGATCACCTCTTGTCATCATTGTGATGAGCAGGAGATGGAATCCTACCAGCTGGTTAGCGCAGCCTTAGATGGTACTGAATGTGGGCCAGGCTGGCCAGGAACTATCTGAGTTAATCTTTGTGTTTTGAATCCCAGCAATGGGAACTGGAAACTCATGTTTCTCTCTACCCAGCTATGGAATTTTGGTTCTCATGTACCATTTCCATTTTGCCTTCTCATTCCATGTACCGCTGGTTTTACCAACAACTCTTGTGGGTGACTTTGCTCTGGGAAGAAACCCCTAGAAATGTTCGAATTTCTCTTTTTATTACACACTTTATTCCAAACAACATGTAAATCAGGGCTAAGGCAATAGTCTCAAGGCAGACAGCCAGTTTGCCTCTGATGACAACATTGCAGCAGGGTATTGCAATCTGCTGACTTCAGAGTAAGCTCACAGCACTGACTATGGCCATGGGCAGCCTGAAGCGGCAGAGACAGGTGGGCAGGGTACCTACCTCATAGCTCAGAGAAAACTATTGACTGGAAAGTGTTTTCCCTTTGTTCTTCTCAGTTGCTTTTAACTGGGTGAAATGCTGCTCATACAGGATTTCTAAGTCTGATAACCTTAAGCGAGTTTTGGCCAGATGACTTTTATGGACAGTTGTCTTTACTTTGTGAAAATGGAAGCAGCAATAAGAATTATAGGAATTTATGGGTTTTAGCAGTTGTTTAAATTTTTTTTATAGAATGCATTTGCAGAAGACTAATGTTTAGGGGTGGGTGAAACACTCAGAGAGCCTCAAAAGCTTTATGGTATGTTGAGATAGAGAATTTTCAAATGTGACCAGCATCTCTAAGTTCTTTGAAGCCCTTCTGAGACCCTTCCTTAGAAGAACACTTGGCCCCTGTAAACATGTTTACTATGTGTCTTCTATCATTTGCAATGTTGGTACTAATACTACATCAGGAAATGGGATTCTGGGGTACAGAAGTAATACAGAAGGGCCTTGATGAATTTGAGAGTCATCTATTCAGCTTAATCAAGTGGGAAGTTAAATCTATGGACTATGCTGCTGCTGCTGCTAAGTCGCTTCAGTCGTGTCCGACTCTGTGTGACCCCATAGATGGCAGCCCACCAGCCTCCACTGTCCCTGGGATTCTCCAGGCAAGAACACTGGAGTGGGTTGCCATTTCCTTCTCCAATGCATGACAGTGAAAAGTGAAAGTGAAGTCGCTCAGTCGTGTCCGACTCTTAGTCACCCCATGGAGTGCAGCCTACCAGGGTCCTCTGTCCATGGGATTTTCCAGGCAAGAGTACTGGAGTGGGGTGCCATTGCCTTTACTACGGTCTATATAGTTTAGTAATAAAAGAAACAATATTTCTCCAATCCACTGAGTTCCTGCCTTGGCAGACAATTTTCCTCACGTCCTTGGCAGGATATACCTGACACTAAGAACTTGTAATTTTCCAGCAGGGGAAGAAGGTTCCTGATAAAGGGTCTTGTTTGCCACCACCTCATAGACACTTTCTGAATTCCTCATTGTAAGGGCCTTGGAAAGTATTGGATTATGTGTCACCATTTTCCTAAATATTGATTAGTTTTCTTTCATTCTGATGGAGTGGATGAAGGTGAGGTTGGGAATCGCTTCCAAGCTTCACTAAGCCTGGGCTCCATGCAGATCCATCTTCATCTCCCCTTGCTTTTCTTCTACTTCCTTTGTGACTAGCTCATCTGTAGAAATCCTTCCACGTCCTTCGGTAGACTTGGCACCAAGCAAGACAGAAATTTTGAAGCTCTCCAGCAGCAGAGACCCAGACTGTCACCCGGGAAGCCGCACCTGGACTGGACCCATTTGTACCAATGGCCCTGGGTCCTGCACTATCCGCACAGCCCTAAAAATAGCTCTCAATTAACACTGCATTTCAAGAATTGGAAAATTTCCCAGAAGTCCATTCTTTTCTCCTTTTTCTATTTCATTACATTTTGCAGTAATAATACACAAGCCTGCAGAAAACATGACGGGTAATGAAAAAATGTAATTAATATAAGCAGTGTAAAGCGTGTTTTTTTTCTCTGTTGTCCTTGCAGAAAATTGCTGCTTTAAACCAAGCAGGATGTGAAAATGCATAAAAACCCCCTTTAATCTGCCATGGTTTGTAAATATCTTATGCAAAATGGTTAAGTCAACTGTCAGATTTTTTTTTAACAGAAGTCACATATTCTTGTAAAAAAGTTTTTTTTTTTTCTCTTGCAGGACAAATTGAGTGATTTGGATAACTCCTTTTGAGCAGGTGAGGATTTTCCACAATAAACATGAAAACAAGAAGAATCTGATTTTTGGACAGCAACTCTGTCCATCGGATTCATCTAAACAGCAGTTTAGTGTGCTGCCTCTGCGAACACTCAACTTTGGTTCAGTACTTAGGAGAAGTAAGCATTCTTGCTAGTCTTTCATACCAATACACCTCATCCCATTAACTGAAATAAAGTGAGAAAGAGGCCAAGAGGCTGTGGTCTATGCTGGCATTCCTCAGACCATTTTGGTTTCCTTATCTGGACCACTAGCAATATCCAGAGGTGTGTGGCTAGACGGTCACAACAGAATTTCAAAGCTGAAATACAAAACATTATTCCCAGAACGTCTTCTGAGGCCAGAGAAGAAAATGCTTTATGATTTGTTTTTCATTTGTTCTTTCCTCTTTTTTTCAATTGCTACTGACATACATGATGGGTTATTATTTATTTCCATCTTGTTCTGGCTTCTAAAACATTCCCCCTGGCCCTGGTGTGTGTCAACTTTCAGATATCACTTGGGAATGGCTGGCTTACTCCCCTCTGCTCCACTGGGAACCCTGGTGAAGGTGGGGCCCCCCAGCTGAGAAGCGGTATCCGTCTCCTGTGGCATTCTGGGAGACCATTTGGAGTCCCAGATGTAGGAAATGAAATAATCCACGCTCATACAGTCACAAAGTGCCCATCTGGCACCCAGGAACCCTGCTTGATAGGAGCACACAGACGTGAGCTCACTATTGTTATGGCATTTCATAAACAGAGCTGCAGCCAGCCAGAGAAGGACTTTGGGATGATAACAATCATTTTCCACTCCCTTTCCTTTCTGCTTGCTTCCCTCCAAACACACTGCCCCCCTACACACACACACACATAGACCCCTTAACTTTTTTAAAACATAGGAACCAGGGAGAAAAAAAAAAGAGGGTGGGGAGATCCATCCTCTGAAAGGCAACATTTTTTTTTCCGGAGAGTCTGAAGGAGAAATTTCCATTAACAGCTAAATCCCTCCCCACCACCTCTCTGTCCACATTATTGTCTTTATGCTCTCCATCCTAGGACTCACAGGCAAGGGTGTGAAATGTGACCAGTCAACTCTTTGCTAACTCACTTCTTGTACATCACCCTCAAAATAAGGAAAAGCAGCAGCAGGAGGTATTTCATAAATCACACAGCCACGACACCGCTTTCTAGTCCCAAAACCAAATTCACAGGAGAATCTAATAAATAACCTCAATGCTTTCCCTTTAGTTTCCTTCTGAGTGTTTGTGCCAAAGCAGGAGCAAGAGAAGCTCAGCAAAGGAGGTGTGGGTTGGAGAACAGCTGGGGCTGAGAGCGTGCATGTGTGAATGAGGAAGGGGCGACTATCCCCACACAGGCTGGATGCCGACCTTCAACCCCAGTTGTAAGAAAGAGTAGGTCAGACCTGGAAACTGAGCCTGCAGAGGTGGGGTAACAGTTACACCAGCTCTCCTTTTAATCTACGGTGTAACTCTGCTGCTGCTACTGCTAAGTCACTTCAGTCGTGTCCGACTCTGTGCGACCCCATGGACCGTAGTCTACCAGGCTCCTCCATCCATGGAATTTTCCAAGCAAGAGTACTGGAGTGGGGTGCCATTACCTTCTCCAGTGCTAACTCTATTATCCTTTAAAAACATAGATTTCTAAGAAACTCGTGTCCAGTGATAAGAGTGAGATCCCTAATGGTGCAGGTAACTCAGGCCACTGTGAAGGAGTGCAGTGACAAGGACGGGGCTCACATCAAAGACCAGTTCAGTCACGTGCTGATTTGTATTATTCTGGCATTAAAATGAGGGGAAAGAATCACTGTAGACATTTCACTCGATGTTGTTCTGAACTGTAATAAAAAACATCAGGTTGCATTACCCTTCCCAAAGATCACATCTGGCTCTCTCAGCACTTCCAGCCTCCCAAGGAGACATTTTCAAAGCAACTAGATTCTTTGGCCCCAGAGAGAAGAAAAATCACAGAAACACAAGCAGAGTCCAGCCCCGGCCCCTGCTGACCACATGGCACGTGGGAGAAAAGAGGTGGCTAGAAGATGTCCCAGTGGAGTAGAGGTTCCTGGACTCCTGAACTTGAGGGAGGAAGAAACAAATGGATCTCTCCTTGGGGAACTGGCTCTCTTCTCTCAGGCACTGCTCTGCCTTCTTGGAGACTGGATCTGCTTGTTTGCCAATGAATCCAAAGCCCTGAATGGGTAGCACAATGCGATGTTTGTAAATATGATAAACCATTACAATATTACAGCTTTTCATTTGGAAAGCCACTTAGGCAAGAAATGATTACTGACCCATGATATGTAAATGATGGAAATGCAGAAATTAGTATTTGGGTCAACTCGTGTATTTTTCAACCATGAAATGAAAATCTCAGTGTTCACATTCCAATTCATACATGAAAGCATCACAGTGCTATGAGTTGACTATTGCTCTAATTTATTATTGTCTTAGTTCATGCTTTCAGAGTCATCGTGATGGTATGGATCTACTTTCAATGCAGTAATGTTGCAACTTGAAGAGGGGAAGGTACATCTCTGGGCCAGCTGGTGTCCTCGGGGGGTTTGACTTTAGTTGAGGAGAAGGGAAGTGATTCTGAAGAAGAGGCTAGGGGCTCCTCTTCGACGATTTCAAATATGCCATCAGTCTATCCCTTCCCTTTCTTTTGAGTTCATAAAACCACAAGAATGGATTGGACAGTTGGGCTACCATGGCAAAGTCCTCTGTGTCACTGGGGACACAAAAGAATCCTAAAAAAGGACCTTTGTCTTCAAGGTTGAAGCAAAAGAGACTGACTATGGAAGAGGTGCAGAAACTTAGAGGGAGAGAATATTTAGGAAGACTTCTTGGTGGAGGGGATATTTCAGCTGGTTTAGAAGAGTGATAGAGTTTAAGATGGAGAAGGCAATGGCACCCCACTCCAGTACTCTTGCCTGGAAAATCCCATGGACGGAGGAGCCTGGCAGGCTGCAGTCCATGGGGTCGTGAAGAGTCAGACACGACTGAACGACTTCACTTTCACTTTTCACTTTCATGCATTGGAGAAGGAAATGGCAACCCACTCTAGTGTTCTTGCCTGGAGAATCCCAGGGATGGCGCAGCCTGGTGGGCTGCTGTCTATGGGGTCGCACAGAGTCGGACACGACTGAAGCGACTTAGCAGCAGCAGCAGCAGCAGAGTTTAAGAGATGAAAGGAAGGAGGAGATTCATTCCAGGTAGACAGCAAGAGAAACATCCCCCAGGATGGAGTCCCATACCACATAAACTAAGGTCCCACTTTACTGAAGAAAGCTATTGAAGAGCAAAAGTATGGGAGAACATGCAGAGAAATCACCCATAGTGGGCCCCTGAAGACCTGTCAGAGTTCCTTCCCAGGGTGAACCAGATGAGGGCAATGGGAGAGCAGTCTGGGTCTACCTAGACTGTGTAGAAATGTAGCCAGAATTGGAGCCAGGAGACTCTGTGGAAAGAAGGTCAGTTGGAAGGTAGGATTAGCAATATAAGGTCTGGGAAAGAAGATGTGTAGCTGGGGTGCTTGTGATATGTGTTAGGAGAAATGGCAGAAGGTTGGGCAGGAGAAGGGTGGTCTGGAGACCAGATGAAGTGTTAAGTGTGTGCAGAGAGAGAGAGAGAGAAAGTTACTGTCAACCCTTACATGCAGTGGCTTTATAGAGCAAAATGAGTATGTGATGCAGACAGTCAGTGGAATAAGGGAATCCTAATAGTTTTGCCTTTTAATATGATTAATTAGTTAGAGGGAACTCTCATATTTCCATTGTGCAGTGACATCTACTTCTCTTGTGACCACCTAAATCATAGCCTTGAGATTGGGTAGTGCTGAGATCTTGGGATTCATTCAACTTTGGCTCTTGGATTTGGGGTGTGTCAGCCCCTGAAGTACAGTCACTCAGTCAAACCCTTTAGCTGGGGGTCTCAGGATCAAAGGAGATATTCTGTCTGAGAGGGGATCTGAGTGCAGGACAGTTTTGAATAGGTGGGTTAAACCAATAGCTCTCAGTGGTGGTAATACTGCCCCCTACAGAGTGCTTTGGAAATTCCTAGAAACATTTTTCAGATGTCACTGAACTGGGTGGGAGTCTGGGATGTGAGACATCCTGTTCACGGGACAGTCCCACACAATGCGGAATCCTATAGCATCTCACATGGTTTCTGAATGTCCTGCCAGGCATTCATGTAGGTAAACCTGTCTAAGCCTAAAACCTAATTCCACATTACATAATTTGCTACCCAGTTTTAATACACACTAAATTTTCCATGAATTTACAACTACTTTGTATATTAAGGCAAGATTATATTTTGTTTTGTTCAGAACTTTGCTGAGAATTGGGCATGAGAAAATCACAGTGCAAGCACTTGATTACTTTTGCAAGCCTGTCTTGTGTACACGTGTAAATGCACATTATTTTATTATGAATTACTTTCCTTTTGTTTCTCCTTTATTGTACATGCAGGGCATTATACTGGTGTTTAAAAATGTGCCTAGGTAATATATATACATGATAAGCTCCCCTTCCTTGGTATTGTCAGTGATTGGTTTCAGGACTCCTATGGATACCAAAATCTGTAATGCTCAAGTCCCTTATATAAAATGGCATGGTATTTGTATATAACCTAAGCACATACTACCATATGGTTTAAATCATCTCTAGATTACTTAGAATATCTAATACAATGTAAATGCTATGTAAATAGTTGTAAATACAATGTATATGCATGTGCGCATGCTTAGTCACTCAGTCATGTCCTACTCTTTGCAGCCCCATGGACTGTAACCCACCAGGCTCTTCTGTCCATGGGATTTTCCAGGAGGGATACTGGAGTGGGTTACCATTTCCTTCTCCAGGGGAACTTCCCAACACAGGGATCGAACCCACATCTCCTGCGGCTCCTACATTGGCAGGCAGACTCTTTATCACTGCACTGCCTGAGAAGCCCAACTACAATGTAAATGTTAAGTAAATAGTTGCTGATGCACAGCAAATTCAAGTTTTGCTTTTTGGAACTTAATGGAACTTTTTAAAACTAATATTTTCCATCTGTGGTTTATTGACTCTTTGGCTGCATAACCATCAGATTCTGAGGGCTGATTGTACACTGTCTATACATTTCATTTCATGATAGTAAAGGGGAGGATCATAAAATATTTTTTATAAAAAAGAGATGTTGGGTCTGATGGGGTGAGAACCATGGAGTTTGACATACAAGAAACTTAGATATGACACTTTATAAGTGACCATCTTTTACTATTATTTTTTATGCTGGAAAAACAATGAATGGATCTTTGCTGAGCCCCTCTGATAAGCCTACAGTGGTTCAAGCACCGTATAGGCATGTGGTAGATTAAAAAGAAGTGCAAGTCGCAGAACTGTATCTCACAGCTTGGCCTAATCTGGCCTGGTGACTCAGCACAGGTTGGGGTAGTCCAGAAGAGAGTGAATAAAATGTGATATCCTAGAGGTTACAGTCCTGCCAAGTGATTGTGAATATGGTCCAAGAGGAATGATCTAACAGTGGGAGCCTGAGAGCACTGGAAGGTCCTGGGATGTTCAGCAGGCAGAAGGCTGTCGGCACCAGGAGCGAGTGCAGAGCATGCAGCCCCAAGCACCCGGCTGGGTTCAAGAGATGGAGTTCCACCCATTATAGCAGGGCCAGGCAAGACAATGCCCTTCCTCAAATGACCACTCCTGGGGCCCAGAAACAAAGGAACAAAGTGATGAGCTAGTACCCAAGACATGGTGAGACCTAGGGTTGAAATTTTCAGGTCAGCAGTTGACATTCAGGGCAGACCAGCAATGAGATGGTCTCCATGTCAAGTCATACGTACTGGGGTTAGGTCATCCTAATGTATTTTGCTGCAAGTACAGATGGATTCGCTGGCTGGTTTTAAGGAGGAAGCCAGAAGTGGTGCCATGTTGGACCTGACAGTTTTATAACCTTATTGGAAGAACAAAGCATAAATATATAACAAACGCATTAACTGGACAATCATTAACAAAGAGTATGGGCAACATTTCAAGAGTATCTGAAAACCCTACATGGCCTCCCTTGGATCAAAGAGGGTGTGAAACTCTAGGACATGAGAGAGACCTCTGGGTTGGAGTAGTTTCTGAAGGTGTTATGGAAGAGCAAGGGCTGGAGCCAGCCTGTGAATAGCAGATGAATGAATATTTGAATTCACTCATTCATTCAACAAACACTTAGGAAATCCTTGCTATTTGATAGATGCTGAAAATAAAGAGGTAAACAAGAAAGACACTGACTTTGGTGACACAGATGATAGGCTCACCTGGGACCCAGAGACATGAGCAGGCTGGAATGGGCAGCTTTCATCCCTGGACTTGAGGGTGTTTCTAAGGCTGGTGAGGTGCACCCAGGGTCTGCCTTTAATTTAAGGAAGTACTCTTTTTGTCACCTGGTGGTGGTGGTTTAATCTCTAAGTCATGTCCGACTCTTGCGACCCCATGGACTGTACCCTGCCAGGCTCCTCCGTCCATGGGATTCTCCAGGCAAGAAAACTGGAGTGGGTTGCCATTTCCTTCTCCAGGGGATCTTCCCAACCTGGGAATCGAATCCAGGTCTCCTGAATTGCAGGCAGATTCTTTATCAACTGTGCCATGTCTGGGCTGCAGCTAACTGAGCATCAATTGTGCAGGGCATAATTACTATCTGCTTTAAAGTTTAACCTTAAAAGAAACTAAAACTGTAATTAATATAAACTCTTAAGAGTTAGGGGTTGACTAACTTTTTCTCTAAAAATTCAGAGAGTAAATATTGTAGATATGTCATGAAATAGGCTTCCCAGGTGGCGCTAGTGGTAAAGAATCCATCTGCCAATGCAGGAGACATAAGAGACGTGAGTTTGATCCCTGGGTCAGGAAGATCCCCTGCAGAAGGAAATAGCAACCCACTCCAGTATTCTTGCCTGGAGAATCCCATGGACAAAGGGGTCTGGTGGGCTACAGTCCATAAGGTTGCAAAGAGTCGGAAACAACTGACTGAAATGACTTAGCATGCACACGCATGTGTCATGAACTAGAATTCTTGTTTTGTTTTTTTTTTCTTTTTAGCATTCTAAAAACATAAAATCCACTTATATAAACTCACAGGCTGAGTTTTTGGCCTGCTGGTCTACGCAGTTCCTTTTGTCCAGAGGCCAAGAAGACATTCAATCGTGTTAGTGAATGATAAGTAATATTTATTATCAGTAATATTTTGTAGAACATGAAACATTTTCCAATGTTATATTTATATATATAGCCCCACTTGGCCCTCAAAACAATGCTACTAGAGTAGGTAAACCACATCACCATTATTCCTCATTTCATAGGTAAGTGGATTGAACCTTAGGAACATTTGGGCCTTGCGTTAAGTTATACAGTCACAGAAACCAGAGGGACACTAGATCTTGGTCTTTTGATTCTGGAGCTTTTCCTTGATCTCCAGCTATTTTGAACTGACTATACAACCAGATTATTCACAACTTTCACAGGGCTCTCTGGTTTCAATCTGAATGTGTTTTGGAATTAAAGGCTTACACTTAAAAAACAAACAAACAAACATCAGATATAATCTGAATTATGTCAGTGCTGTTAGGGGGAGAGGGTCAAATAGATTGCTTTATGTCCAGGCACTGTTCTAAGTGCTGGAGTTGTTTTTGTTGTTGTTGTTTGGTTGTTTAGTCGTGTCCGACTCTTTACAACCCCATGGACTGTAGCCCTCCAGGCTCCTCTGTCTATGGGATTTCTCAGGCAACAATACCGGAGTGGGTTTCCATGCCCTCCTCCTTCCTGACCTAGGGGACCAAATGTACATCTCCTGCATTGGCAGGTGTATTCTTTACGTTGAGCCACCAGGGAAGCCCCAGGTGCTGGGGACTCACCACTAAATTCAATATACACAACCCCTGCTCATATGAACAGTTTATAGTCCAATGAAGATGATTCTAATGATAATGACACAAAGTAGGAGTAGCAGCTACCTAAATGCCAAGTATTGTGTTTGGAGTTACAAATGTTTTATCCCTAACATTCAAAGTAGTGTCATAAAGTGGGTCTTATTTTCTCCACTGTATAAATACTTTAGTATTAGTAACAGTAGCTAACATATGGAACTTACGCTGTGTTAGGAAAGAAGTGCTCAGAGGAGATAAGAGAGCAGGTAGTTGGCCAAGGGGGATTTGAAATTGCGTCTACACACCTTGGAGTCCAAGGCTTTCCACGTTGTGCTGAAGCAAAACCCTGGGCCATGCCTGGTAGGCCGTCCCAACACACCAGCAGTTTTCTATGCCTGGTGGATTTAAGTCAGGTACCCTGTCTTCGGATTCTGTCATTTATGGGGCAAGGCATCCAGAGAGCACTTACTCATTAGTGCTTTACCCTGTGATGACTGCTGAGGTGACTTCCGGTGTCATATAACACTATTTTCTAAAGCTTCTAACTCTGAAGTAATTGCCTCATGGGTTACGATTTCATCAGTGTTCAAATGCTGCTCTTGACGTGCAGTTGGAAAATTTTGAGACATAGGTGTCTGCTTCAAAGTTTAGGGGCACTGAGTTTACTTTAAAAACACCTTAAAAAGCAAAGGTGGATGGAGTGAATCACTGCTTGGAATCCCCCCTTGCTTTGGCACACTCCTTCTGCCTTTACTTGCTTTATTCCAAAGAAACCCACTGAAACCTCTCCCTAGTATCGTTAACATTATTTAATTTGCATTAGTCTATGTAAGATTCAGAATCTACGGTCTTTCTTTAGCTCCTCAGTCTTTTGTGGGACAGGTGCACGACAAAGATTTTGCAGAGCTCTTTTTTTTTAATCCTTGGGAAATTACAGAACTTTAAGTGTGGAGGGGGATCCTCAGAGGCTTCATTTTAAATTTCCCAAGTTCTCTGTAGTTATGACATTGTCAGAAAATAGATTTTATTTTTTGTATTCAAAAGGAATACTGACTAATGTGTCAATGACTTTTCCTTATAAATACATTTATCTGAAGAACTTCATTATTACATAAATTACTTTTCTCAAATTAAATTTTTTAAAAAAAAGATGAAACCCATATTTTCAGCCTGGCATTAGGGAAGCTCAGTGATCACATATAATAACAATGTATTAAAAGTCAAACAGAAAAGAACCCATTTTTAAAAACCCATAACTCAACAGACTAAAACAATGACAGACGAGCCATTCATGCAAATTAGCTAACTCACATTTATCAGAGAAAATATTTTATAGCATTAACAACACTGTCTTTGAAGAAAAATTAAATGGGGCTCCGAACCACACATTTATTTCTACTGCATTCATTATTCATTTACTTGTTTCTTTCCTCCTTTCTTTCTTTTTATTTTCAGAATTGTAAGTTTTGAATTCAAAGTTCAGTGGAAGAAGAAGCAGATGATTTTCCCATTTTAGTGACCCCGTGGTTAGCAGCAATAAAGCAACAGGAACAAATCTGGCTTGAAACGTGTCCAAACCCACATTTCCCAGTGAGCACAAAAGGCAAAAAAGTAAGATGTGCAGCGGATATTAACATGAGTAATCTTGGAAATCTAAATATTAAACATATGTCAAAGATTATCAAATGCACATCCACATGTCTTATAGAGATGTCTTTCATCCGAGGAGCTCCAGCCCATTTCAATGTGCATGAGCTAGTTCTCTAGCCTCATCAAAGTTTGGCATATCCAGTGACAACGGCACCAGTTTTTTATAGATGGGTGCTTGTGAAGCAATAACTCCTCAGCTCCTGCACCTTCTTGAAAGACAGTCTTCTTAATCTCTACCCCCATTGGAAGATGAAAGAAGTGAAAATGTTAGTCACTCAGTCATGTTTGAATGTTTGTGACTGCATGGAGTGCAGCCCACTAGGTTCCTCTGTCTTTGGGATTTCCCAGGCAAGAATACTGGATTGGGTTGCCATTTCCTCTTCCAGGGGATCTTCTTGACCCAGGGATTGAACCTGGGTCTCCCGCATTGCAGGCAGATTCTTTCACCTGAAGATAATGTCATTTAAATCCAGGTTGATTATTTGCCCAGTGAGCTGCACAGTTCGAGATATTTCCTGGAGTCTTTGATTTGTGTTCTGATGCTGAAGTCTGTAGAACCCCACCCTCCACTCCATCTACCGGTCTTGTATCATAGTGATCCAGAGAAGAATGTTCCAGACCCCGAGAAATGTATTGTTTTATCTCCTGGACACTGTGTAAAAAGGCTGTGACAATTCCTCCTGTCCATTGGTGAAATGTGCTCACAGTTCTTGGCATCTTTTTGCCTCCAAACCTTATTCTGCGGGATAATTGAAGCTATACTTTGGAAATAGCTAAAGGAGTAACATTATAATCGAGAGCTAGCCTAGTTTTTTCTGGGTGTATACCAGCTGTTGAACAATATTATTTAAAAAATCTCTTGGTGCAGCATGATCTTGCTTTTTCTTAGCCTCATTTTTGTCATCTGTAAATTGTGAAAGAAAAGCTGACTCTCGACATTTCTCAATGAGATCATGTTTATGAGAAGACTTTGTAAACTCTAGACCTTTATACAAATGTGGGATAGTATCATTACCTTAAAGGAACATCTCCTAGAAAGAGGCCCCCTCCCACCCCGCCCCGGGGAAAACTGGTACACTGAAATCCAATTTCGTTTCCATACCCATTCATCCTTGGCAAAATGTTATAGTCTTCATTATGAAGCTACCTGTGTGGCCCTATGCATATGGCTCAGTAGGCAGGCTGATTGAGGCAGAGAGTAAATACTTAACCTTTGTGCTACTTTTCTCAGGGAGTCTGGCACTGAGAGGGTGTTCAACAAACACGTTCTGAATTGTGTGGGGGTAAAATGACTTGAGCGGAGAAGGCAATGGCACCCCACTCCAGTACTCTTGCCTGGAAAATCCCATGGATGGAGGAGCCTGGTAGGCTGCAGTCCATAGGGTCGCTAAGAGTCGGACACGGCTGAGCGACTTCACTTTCACTTTTCTCTTTCATGCATTGGAGAAGGAAGTGGCAACCCACTCCAGTATTCTTGCCTGGAGAATCCCAGGGACGGCGGAGCCTGCTGGGCTGCCATCTGTGGGGTCACACAGAGTCGGACATGACTGAGGTGACTTAGCAGTAGCAGTAAAATGACTTGAGAGTGAAAAAGGTGAAAGAATACAAGATAAAGCGCCAGTTTGGTTGAACTTCTCCAGTGAGGTGACAGGCGGTGTCTGGGGCACTGCAAGGAGACAGGTTGCTGGAGAACGAGAGGGGAACCAGATGTGATCCTTGGAGGCTGAGAGTGCCCAGAGTGATCGCAGTGGGGGCACAGCCCTCTGGCCCCTCCCTCCTCCTCCTGATAACTTCTCTCACCTGTTCCTTCTATCTTCTGTCACCTGGAGAAGGAGCTGCTCAGTCTTTTCTTGCCTGTGGTGTTTAGGATTTTCCTCATTCTCTGAGGTAGAGGAAGCTGAAATTCTCTGGGGAATAGCATGGCTTCTCCAGTTCTGTTCTTTAGGGAATTTGCAGGAGCTATGGAAGACCACTGGCAGACTATCTCTCGATGGGAGTGTAGAGGGGAGGGGAAGGGATGTCATTTTAGGGAAAGAGCTGAAATATGTCAACATGTACTTTTAGGTGGAAGATTTCTTACTGAATCTGTTCTTAAACTGAAGTGTCTGTTACGGTCACTAAAATAACACACCACTTTAGATAAAAATAATGATCTATTAATTTATCTGTTTTGACCAGTTTCCCTGGTGAACGGTAAAGGATGCACTGACAATGCCTGCCAAAGAAGGAGACATGGGTTCGATCCCTGCATTGGGATGATCCCCTGGAGGAGGAAATGGCAACCCACACCAGTATTCTTGCCTGGGAAATCCCATGGACAGAGGAGCCTGGTAGGCTACAGTCCACGGGGTCACAGAAGTGTCGGACACAACTTAGTGATGAAACAACAACAACAGTGTTCTCCTAGAGCACATTTTCAGAAATAAAGTGTATTCTGAAATTGTTGACTTGCTTTTGTCAATGTGTTCCAAAATAATATGACTTGATTCTCCCAAACACATATGATACCCCCTCCCCTCCCGCCTTGGAATAGAAACTATTATCATCAGTGAAGGAACTGTGAAACTGAACACATTCTTCCCTTTGGAGAGCAAAGTGTTCGATGAAAGGCGGGGTTCAGTTGCTATTGTTTGAGTTGTGGAGGATGTAGTTATACCCAGTCCGCCATCCTCTCTTCCTGCCTATTTATCTGTCTTCTTTCTTCACCTTTATCTTCAACCTGTATCTCACAAGCAGGGTGTATCAGACTTTCAGTTCCTCAGAACATCATCTACCTGGCAGAGACGCAAACAGCTCTGCGGCTGCAGCCGAGTCTGCGCCATCTCCCTCTGGACTGAGGGAACCGTGCTCTGAAAGAAAAACCTCAATGCAAAAATCACATTTCACTTGCTCTGTAATAATTTCCTTTTCATTTTTTCCCAAGTCTCTTTCTCAGAAACACATAGAAAGCTTTGCTTTTGGTTCTAAGCTGCAAGGAATTGAAGAAAGAAAAGAGGACTTGCAGAAGATCTAGATCTGCGGTCACTGAGCTAGAACATTATTCTTGAGCGGACACAGATGAGACAATCAAAGACTAATGAAAGTTGCTGAATGTGATGGCAGATCAGCACTCAAACACTCATACTTTCTCACCTCTACTTTAAGGTGAAATATTAGCTGAAAAAAAAAAAAAGAATGTGTCTAGACTGAAACTCTAGCGACTTGTGTTCACATCGTCAGAGAACGGAGTGTGTTTACATGAAAATATTTACAAAATATTGATTTAAATATATTACACTCAACTCCTAACTGATCAAAGGTTTAAAGTCTATTTATAGTGAGTAATACTTTAACGAAAATGATTCACTTTGTCATTTGCATTTATGCATACATAGATTTACTGGAATCAGCCAGAATAGCAAACTGCAGCCAGTTGGAAAGTCAACATGTTCTTTGCTGTTTAGTTTATTAAAATATGTGTTTAATTCTTTAGAGACACCATATGAAGAATATCATGGCCAGCTACAAGCATATATATTTTCTCTTGGGGTTTGATTACTATAATCCAAGTATTTCAAAACTGTTATCAGAACCAGTGAGCTGCTAGAGTTGGATCAGATCTTCAGAATCTTAGAAGTTGGGAAGAATATTACAGATTATCTAGCCCAAAGTTTTTCAAACTCTCCTGATGATAGTAATTCCTGGTCCTTATTACAGACCTATTGAATTTGAATCTCTAGGGGTGCGGCCTCCCTTTGAAACTGTGTTTAAACAATGTGGTATTTTTATCATCAGGAAAGTTTGAAACAAACTAGTCCACTGGTTCTCAGCCCTGGCAATGTATCAGAATTGTCTGTAGAGGTTGTTGAAAATACGGAAGGCTGGGTAGAGACTGTATTGGCTATTCTGAAAGCCACACTGTTGGTCTCTAGGTTGGAATTTAAGACTACAGGATCCCAAATAAATTACTATTGCTGCTGTTGTTATTATTATTATTTCACTATTATTATTAAAAGCATGACAAAAGACAACTTTTGGATAGTGATATATAGTTTACAAAGTCTTTGTGTATTCCCTGTTCTCATAGGAGCTCTGTGAAATTGTCTTATTTTTCATTTATGGATGGAAAAACTGATGCTGGGTGAGGTTTTAGAGTACTGCACAGGATTGCCCGTGTAACAGGCAGGCACGCTAGGACTTGAACTTAGGTTTTCTGACATCAAATTTGGAACATTTTCTACTGCTTCCCAATGTCATAGATGATGTTTTTTCTGCCTATATTTTAGTAAGTGGGATGAAGTAAGGGAGGACATTCATTTTTTCTTATTTAGTTATATGTGATTAACTTTGACCCTTTATTCCAGCTTCTTGAGATCTTTATAAATCCTTGATTAATCCATCAATATATTGGCTGCCTTGGACGATTTATATCATCCACAAATTGACTGAACAAGTCTCTATGTCCTGATCCATATTATTAACAACTCTGAACAGGACATGGTCAAAGAGAATACTCATTGGCATATTTTGGGGAGGCTGTTCTCTAGGTTAGCATTAAAACCATAATTAACACGTTGGAGTCCATTTTTCAACCTGCTAGAATTTTATGTGGGGCTTCCCAGGTAGTGCAATGGTAAAAAATCTACCTGCCAATGCAAGAGATGCCAAAGCCATGAGTTTGATCCCTGGGTTGGGAAGGTCCCCTGGAGTAGAAAATGGCAACCCACTCCAGTATTCTTGCCTGGAGACTTCTGTGGACAGGAACCTGGAGGGCTATCGACCACAGGATCGCAAAGATTCGGACACGACTGAACAACTGAACATGCACACACAGAATTTTATGTACCCGTGTCATCACTCTGCTCACATTTCCAGTCTTGACATTCAAAGAGATCATGAATAGATACATGTATGTATTTAACTGAATCACTTTGCTGTACATCAGAAACTATCACAACATTGCTCATCAACTATACTCCAATATAAAATAAAAAGTTAAAAAAAGCAAAAACAGATCACGAAAGCCCTAGTTAAGTATCTTGCTAAAGTGCTAATACATTATGTCTATGGAATTCCCTTGATCCACCAAAGAGAAAATGGTCACCTTTTATCTGAGTGGACAATTTTAACTGTCTCACAAATCAAGCTACTTCATTATTTGGAAGAAAACACTCAAGGTGTTCCTTTAAATCTTGGAAGGACCCTGTGGGAGCCCCATCCTTCAAGAACCAGCTTGGATGTCATGTTCTCTGGAAAGCCTTTTTTGATCTTCCATGCAGATTTAGCAACACCCTTTCCTCTGACTCAGCATACTGATTATTCCTCCAGTGTAACACTTACCGTGTTACCTTGTAGTTATTTATGTTTTCTTTATTTGAACTTCTTGAAGGCAAGGGCTGTATTTTATTCACCTTGGAAGTCTTCCCTAGCATCTAAATAGTGATTGGTGCAAGTCACAATAAATATTTGCTGAATGAATGACTGTGATTGAATCCATAAGTGAGTGTGAAATAAAGTTTTCTTGTAAAGATTTATTAGATCAAGAACATTAACCAGAATCTCTCTTAAGTTTCTTTTGGGCTTTGGTACTTCTTATTGACGATATCCAGAGACAATGGACAAAGCCTGTCCAAGAAATTCCAACAGTTCATCTAGTCCTTGAAAAGGAAGAATTAATCCTTTGGCCTCCTAGACTAGTTGTAATTTTAAGATTAATCTTAACTCTGTTTGTAGCCTATAAAACAAAACTAATTGCAGAATTCAAAGCTTTAGAGCATTTTTAGGTGGCTTGATGGGAAAGCATTGAAATAAATACAAACATTTAGATAAAACAACCATTTTAATAGTATTAACTCTGCCAATTAATGATAATGGAAGAGCCGTCCAATTAGCTAAATCGCTAATAGTTTTATCAAGCAGAGGTTGGTAATTTAAAGCAAACAAATTCTTTCTAATTTTATCCACTTGCACACCAAGATATTTAAAGGATAACAGGGGATCCAATAAAGAGTATTGCTCAAGAAGAGCTATATTTAAATCTCCTAATGGCTATAGCATAGAGTTACCCCAATTAGTCAGAAAACCCAAGCAGTCAGTAAATTCTTTCAAGACTCCATAATTTGGGGTAAAAATAAATGAGACACAACAAAGGTGTTGCTTGCAATCAGTAGCATTATTATTGTGGCATATTTGGGAGATGGAGAGTGCCCTGAGAGTCAGGGGGGTAAATTTAACTCACTGAATCCTGTAGTTGTGAATGCTCTGTACCCACACTCTGCTTCACACTGCAGCATTTTCTGAGGGGCTGTTCATGGGGATCACTACTAATACCTGTTTTCAGGGCAGCAGGTCATGGGGAAGTTCATATACTTGATGACACACCAAAGCTAGGACTTTCCCTGTCAAACCTCCATGGAGAATTCAGGCATGTAACTGGCTAATTCAGGAAAATCTCTCAGGACCAGAATGATGGTAGCATTTCGTACAATACCCATTTTATTTTTCTCAAGAGCACAGACTTTGAAAAACATCTGCGGCGTCTGGATATGTGAATTTCATTAGTACAGACTGGTCAGTTAAGGACAAATAGCAAATGATCAACTGGAAAGGGCCTCTATAGTCTATCTTTTGCTTGAGTACAAGATTGCTGTTAAAAATGTCAGGATTAATGATGCTGGTTACCCCACATTCAGGTACTGCCAACCAAGCATTGTGCTCAGATGGACAAACTTTAAAGGAAAAAGAACAGTATGAAGGGCATCTCTAAAGCATGATCTCTGCCAGTGTGAGCAAGCAGGAAGTATTGTTTGTTTATAGTAACAACTCCTATTTATTGAATCACTTACTGTGATCCAAGAACTGTGCTAATATCTTTATATTCATTATTTCATTAAGCATTCCATCAATGAAGGGGGTGTTATCCCTGTTGTGTAGATGAATTTACTGAGGTTTACAAGTTGAAGTAGCTTGCCCACAGCTACTACTCTTAGAGCCAGGGTTCAGACTTAGGGCTCTCTAACTGCAAAGACCTTCTCTTTACCTGGATCATATATTCTCATCCCCATCTGGAGGCTGGCACATTGTCAATGTTTAGTGTGTATAGAAGGAGGATGATGATCACCATAGGCTGCAGTGGTATGACAAACAAATATCCTGCAGATAACCCTGTGGGGTAAATACAGAATGAACCAGAATAGCCATTTGCATCAAAATACCTCGCCAGAATTCCCAGCCACTCTGGCAGAGTGCCCAGGCACTGCCCCAGAGTCCAACTGGAATGTTCTTTGAGATGCTTCTGGTTTTCATTTTCCAAACCTTGCTACACACAACAAGTGAGCCTGGGGCTGGCTGCAGAGTCCCAACATTACTTCCCTTCTAGTGAGAAGTGGGAGGTTGTGAAATGAAAGAAATTGGTTGTAATAATATCTTGGTATCAAGAACTAACTTTTCTCTAAACTCTAAAAAGTCTCATCAAATCAATCCACAGAGCTAAGTCTTGGCCAGAATAATTAGACAAAAGGTTGTCAGTGATATAAGGTCCAGGGAACTTGTGTTGACCAAGAAGTAAGAGCAAAGATTTAGGACTGAGGGCAGGATGGACTGAAAGAACACTTACTAACCCAGCAAGTAGGCCAGCCTAAACAAGGCCTGATTGATGGTAGGGAGCAGTCTTAATTTCTCTCCTTTTACATTCTCTATTGTTCCGTTTGTTGTTGATAAGTCGCTAAGTCATGTCTGACTCTTTTGCTACCCCATGGTCTGTAGCCCATCAGAGTCCTCTGTCCATGGGATTTCCCAGGCAATACTACTGGAGTGGGTTGCCATTTTCCTTCTCCAGGGGATCTTCCTGACCCAGGGATTGAACCCCAGTCTCCTGCATTGGCAGGCAGGTCACTTTAAGTATGTTCCTCTCTTAGGGTGGCAACTGTGGAGAAAGAGCTTTATTTGACCTTCCATTCAGATATTGTCTCTGCCACTTGATAACTCTGAGGGAACTGACTGATCACAAACCACCCTCAAGCCCAGATCTCATGGAAGAAAAGGATCTTGCAGATTTGTAGATACTCAATGGGCAGATTTTTTTCTTTTTCATTTTACTATTCTTTACTACTTGCAGAACTGTATAAGTGAGAAGTAGAGCTGATCTTCATCAGAACTGGCATTAGTTTGAGAAAGAATGAGAAAAAAGGAACTGAAAAAAACTAGGAGCAATCTTAGTGTGGCCTCCAGTCCCAGAGATTTTGACAGTAAATTGTACCTGCCATCAGCTAAATATGGGAGTGAAACACTGGGCCAGGAGGCAGGATCCTTGGGCTTTTTCCCACGTTGGCCACTATTTTATGTCAGGTTTCCTGAGAAATAGATTCTAGATTCTACACATACTGCTGCACTGGAGGTTTACCGGGGTGTGCTCTCAGCAGTACCTGTGAGAGGCTGAGGGATGTAGCATTAGCCAGGAGAGGATGAAGTGGGATCTAGGTGTGACCAACATCTCACTAGATTCCACAGGGAGCTCTGGAGCTGGGGGGTGGGGTGGGGATTGTCCTTGCAGAACTGCCCCAATCTGAGGCAAAGGGCCTTTGAACTGCTGCATCAACCAGCCAGTGCATATAAGCTACCCCCACGAAACATGACCCCAAGGAAGGGGTCATGATCCTAGGAAAGGTGGGTGCCTGCAGGAGGACTTGGCTGTGAGGCATCAGCAGGTGACACTTCTCACATCTTGAAAAATGAGTGCCTTCAGGAGAAGGGAAGAGAACATTTGCAGGCCACCATAGCATCCACTATAGCTACTAGCTACTATGTGGGTAATACCCGGTACTGTTTCAGTACTCACCATCCTTAAATTAAACAATACTTTCAACCAATATTTATGAACACCTACTTTGTGTATTGTTTCCTTTGCATGAAATGTCTTCCCCTCACTTAGAGATATCGATGAATTATTGCACCAAAATTCTGGTAAAATGTCAGTTCCTCTAAGGAACCACTTTTAACTATGACACACAGTTACATACTATCTTTTCTATTTCTGTGCCATCAAAGCATTCATACATGCCTTTTCCAGGGCATCATTCACTGTATTAAGATAACTGTATTGGGGAATCTTATTTGTATTAGTATCTTTTTCTTATTTTTTCACCCAATACAAAACTCTAGTGAATAATTCATTATTTAAAGTCTGTATGTCTGACATTAGCATAGGTATACCTTCTTTCTTTTGGTGAGCATTTGTATGGTTTATTGTTTTAATTCTTTCACTTTAAATTTTTATGTATTATATCTTAGATATGTCTCCTATAAATGACATTTCATTCAGTTTAATTTTGTTATTATCCAGCATGACAATCTTTGTGCTTTAGCTAGAACATTTAGGACACTTATGCCTAATGCAACCACTGAATTATTTAGGTTAAAATCAACCAACTTATTTTGTGCTTTTAATTGATCCACACTGCTGATGGTGACTGCAGCCATGAAATTAAAAGACGCTTACTCCTTGGAAGGAAGGTTATGGCCAACCTAGATAGCATGTTTAAAAGCAGAGACATTACTTTGCCAACAAAAGTCCGTCTAGTCAAGGCTATGGTTTTTCCAGTGGTCATGTATGGATGTGAGAGTTGGACGGTGAAGAAAGCTGAGCGCCGCAGAATTGATGCTTTTGAACTGTGGTGTTGGAGAAGACTCTTGAGAGTCCCTTGGACTGCAAGGAGATCCAATCAATCCATCCTAAAGGAGATCAATCCTGGGTGTTCATTGGAAGGTCTGATGTTGAAGCTGAAGCTCCAATACTTTGGCCACCTCATGCGAAGGGGTGACTCATTGGAAAAGACCCTAATGCTGGGTAGGATTGGGGGTGGGAGGAGAAGGGGACGACAGAGGATGAGATGGTTGGATGGCATCACCGACTCGATGAACATGGGTTTGGGTAGACTCCGGGAGTTGGTGATGGACAGAGAGGCCTGGCGTGCTGCAATTCATGGGGTCGCAGAGAGTCGGACACGACTGAGCGACTGAACTGAACTGAACTGAGGCTTCCCAGGAGGTTCAGTGGTAAAGAATCTGCCTGCCAGTGGGTTCAATCCCTGGGTCAGGAAGATCCCCTAGAGAAGGAAATGGCAACCCACTCCAGTAATCTTGCCTGGGAAATCCCATGGACACAGGACCCTCGTGGGTTACAGTCCTTGGGTTCTCAAAAGAGTCAGACATGGTTTAGTGATTAAATAACAACAACTGATCCATCATGTCTTTTTTTTTTCTCACCTTTCTTGACTTTTTCTGGATTGATTTTTTTCTTTGCAATCTATTTTTTTTTCCCTCTCTGTTGGTTTGGGAATCATTTACTTTTTTCTATTCTTTTAGTGGTTACCCTAGAGTTTACAACATTCACCCTTCACTTATCAAAGTCTAAAGTTAATCAACATGTTTACTCTCTTCTGGAACAAATACAAGACTTCAGGATAAGTCAACTCAATTCTCCCTTTGTCCCAATCATAGTTGACAACTTGTAGTTGTCATGAATTTTAACAGTTTAAAACTCTGTAATACATTCATATTATAGCTTTAAAGTCAACGTTTATGTTCACCCACATGTTTACCACTTTTTTAGTTCTTTAATCCTTCCTGTATCTCTGATCCTTCAGCTTAGTTTACTGGTTGTGAATTCTCTCAGTTTTTGGTCATCTGAAAATTTCCATATTTCACTTACATGCTTGAATGATATTTTGCTAAGTATAAAATCCTATGATAGTTTTTATTTTCTATAAGAACATTGAAAACATATTCTCATTTTCCTTTAGTTTTCATTTTTCCCCTTGAGTTACTTAAACTATATAGATCCTTAGAAGGTAAATCTATTTTTCTCTAGCTGCTGTAAATCTTTTTCATTTTTTTCTTTAGTTTTCTGTAGCTTCACAATGATACATCTTGATACATATTTACTTTTTCTTTATCCTATTTGGGGTTCTTAGGTTTTGTTAATCTGTTCTGGAAAATTCTGCCATTTCAGCCATGGCATTTTAAATATTGTTTTTGTTCCATTTCTTTCTTTTGATTTTATTTCTAAATCTGCAGTTAAATATGTTAGATCTTTTCACTATATTCTCTATTACCCTCTCTTCTATATATTCTATCTATTTGTCTCTTTTTGCTATATGTAGAAAGTCTGTTCTGACCTCTTTTCTTGCTAATTAATTCTCTCTTCAGCATGTTGAATCTTCCATTAAACTCATTTGTATTCTAAATTTGTTATTATATTTTTCCTTTGCAAAACTATGTCACTTTTTTCCAGTTCCTTCCTGAAATTTTCAGGCTTGGTTTTTCTTTCTTTCTTTGACTTGGTAGGTATAATTGTTTTATAGTTTGTGTCAGGTATTTCCCACGTATGGCATCTTTGTTAGTCTGTTTCTATTATTTTATTGTTTTGACTGGTTCTCACTCAAGGTATTTTATTTTCTGTGTACCTATTTTTTTTTCATTGTGTACTCTTCAATATATTTGATAAACTACTTTTATGAATACTTTGAGATGTAAGAGTGGTATGTAGTTTATCTGAGCCCTAAACTGTGGTGGACCCAGAGCATTAAGTCTTGTTCCCACTCCCCAAGACCTTCAAAGGGAATTCAATATTCTAGCCATTTCTTTCAGATAGGCATGTGTCCTTTGGGGGGAAAAAAAAGATTTGAATATAAGACTTTTATTTTCTTCTAGATTTTGACTGGGCAATTTCTCATTTTTGGCTAATTGTTTGCTTTTGAAAGGTGTGGGTTTCTGAAAACTTTTTTCCCCAACTTTATTTTACTTTTTTCAGAAGAAGGGTTAATCTGAGAAAAACTAGTCTACTATTGCAGGATAGAATTCTGCTTTTGTACTTTAGTTTGTTAGCACAGTTCTGGTCACTCAATGTTTATTGAATAATGACTATGTGAATGGTCATGGACACTAAAATCAAGTTGTACAAGCTATAGTTTACTATCTTCAAGGAACTTACCATTTATTGAAGTGTTAGTCGTTCAGTGACTCTTTGCGACCCTGTGGACTGTAGCCTGCCAGGCTCTTTTGTCCATAGGATTCTCCAGGCAAGAATACTGAAATGGGTTGCCATTCCCTTCTCCAGAGGATCTTCCTGACCCAGGGATCAAACCCAGGTCTCCTGTTTCACAGGTGGATTCTTTACCATCTGTGCCCCCAGGGAAGCCCTTACCACTATTAGACAAAGAAATAAAATACACAAAAAACTTTAAGTAATAACTACTCTATAAAATACAGTTAATGCTAGGCTTCCATATTTTCTTAGTAGAATTGTAAATGAATATAGTTCTTTGAAGGTAAGTTTAATAATACTTATCAATATTAAATATGTATGTAGACTTTGGCTAAATAATTTCACATCTAAGTATTTGATACATACTTTGTATTTACTTGAATAAGTGCTCAAAGGAATGTATATGAGGATATTCATTGGTAACAGCAAGTTTATTATAACAAAAGACTGGAAACAATCTAAATATCAAAGGAGGATTGGTCAAATAAATTATAATGTGTCACACAATAGAATATTATGCAACCATTAAAAAGAAAGGAGAAATATTTATATATTTTGATGTGGAATACTTTCTGTGACATGTTTATGTGAAAATAAAGAAAGAAAGAAGAACCTTGAGAGTTTATATAATATGCCACGTACACACACACATACTTAGAAATTTATAGAGTGTCTCTGGAAGGCTCTACATGGGGTTCCTAATAGTCGTTATATCTGAGGAGAAGAACTGGGGCTTTGAGTCAGGGATAAGAAAGAAATTTTCATTGGGTGTTTTTGTGTTTATTCTATTCTATCCTGTCATTTATTTTTACTATATGCATGTTTTTAACCATTACATTAAAAAGACCTGAAAAGTGCTAGGGAAGTAGTTTGTTTGAAGCTACATCATATTGGTGATCAATTGCCCTTAACCCCCACCTGCCCTACACTGTATTCTGGTTTTGTTCTGACAAAGTCTCATGAACCTTCTAGAACTCAGTGTCTTCTGTGAACTGAGGACACTGACCTAAATAATCTCCAAGGCCTCTTTAAACTTTAACACTCCCCAATTTCATCTACCAACATGGAGATACTCTTATTGCAGAGGTACTTCAGTCAGGCAGTGTCTTTGAAGATAATTTGGCAAATGAAAGTATTAGTATTAGATGAAAGTATTGGTTGCTGAGAGTGTTAACCTTCCTTTTGGTTCTCCTTCAAGTATGAAACTGTGCTTTCCTTAAGCTAATACGTTAAAATAATTATTTGTTTGGATTCACAGTTTGAAACTGAGATTTTTAATATAACTTTACATTTGAAATATTTTAGGCCTGTTTTTCTTTAAGACTGAGTAGACTTAAGTCTCTCAGAGACTGACTAAATCTTATTACTCTCTATTTACTGTACAATGAAAGCTTATTTTGTGTTTTTACATTTTATGCTCGCATAGATCTAAGTGGCCAAAGCATTTAATTAAATGGACTATTCATACAATCTCATTTCCTGGCTGGTCATCTGTATCAATGATAACTGTAGCATCCACTCGATGGTTATAACTCTGATTCTCAAAAAAAGAGAACAATTATTTAAATCAAAACTATGCTCAGAGTAATAACTTAAAATCTTTATAAAAAGTAATTCAAGTTTATTTGCAAAAGTTCAAACAATAAAGAAATAAGAATTGAAGGTTTCCTCTGTCCTGCTTCAATCCCACTCCTTAGAGGTAAACATTTTTAGTATGGCACGTATTTTTACACACACATAGACACACACATACCCCACACACTGTTTTTACAATAATGGAATTATATTGAACATGCTGTTTAATAATTTGCTTTTGTGCACAGCAAAATATTGTACACGTTGCTCTGTCTCATCCTTTAAAGAGCTGTACTATATTCAGTCACACAGATGTGCCATGATTTATTTACATTTTATCTTAGTAATAGGTATGTAGAGTTAGCTTCTATTTATATGCTGTGAGAGGCAGTGTTCATTGAACTTAGCCATTTGGCTAGAATTTTTATTTTTATAGAATACTTTTTTTTGAATTGAGGTTTTAGATTACATAGAGGTTCTTACATGCTAGGCACCATTGTAACCACTTTAAAATATCAACCTTTTTAATTCCTATAATAGTATGTGTGTGTTAGTTGCTGAGTCGTGTCCGACTCTTTGCAACCCCATAGACCACAGCCCACCAGGCCCCTCCATCCATGGAATTCTCCAGGAAAGAACACTGGAGTGGGTTGCCATTTCCTTCTCCAAAAGAAACTATAGAAAGAAAGAAAGTGAAGTCGCTCAATCGTGTCCGACTCTTTGAGACCCCATGGACTGTAGAAAGAAAGTGAAGTCGCTCAATCGTGTCCGACTCTTTGAGACCCCATGGACTGTAGCCTACCAGGCTCCTCCATCCATGGAATTGTCCAGGCAAGAGTACTGGAGTGGGCTGCCATTTCCTTCTCCACCTATAATAGTATAGGTACTATTATTATCTCCATTTTGCAGAAGATAAAATTAGGCTCAGAGAGGTTAAGCAACTTGCTTGAAGCCTCAGAGAGCTAAGTGGTACAGCCAGGGGTGGAATACGGCTCTCTGAATTCAGAGCCCATGCTTAACATCTATGCTTTCCTGCCTCATGGGATAGGTATATTTGGAATTTTGATAGACACTGCCAAGTTGTCCTCCAAAAGGTTATATCACCTTATACTTCCACCAACTGAATTTGAGAATTCACCCTTTTCCTCATTTCCTTACTAAAGCTGTATTCTTTAAAAATTTGTGGGGGAAAACAGATACATGTATATGTATGGCTGAGTCGCTTTGCTTACACTGGAAACTATCACAACATTGTTAATTGGCTATCCTCCAACATAAAATGAAAGGTTAAAAATTTGGGGGGCAATTTATGGTTGAAAAAATAGTATCATATTATTGTTTTAATTTACAATTAGTACAATAATAACATTCACAAATCTCAACTTTTATGAGACCTTTAATAAAATACATAAAAGCATACTTCATCATTTCCAGATTATCATTCAAGAGCAGTGAAGCCCACACACAGCTTCTTCAGGAAATGCTGACAGCCTGGTGTGCACATGGCTTCCATGTTTGTAGAGGTTCCAAAGTTTGCTTTCGAGGTTCCTTTCTTTTTTCTTGTGAATAAACTTTTCCCAGAGGACCTGGGTGAGCAAAGGCTTTTTTAAAGTATAGTTTGAACTATTTCTTGAGCAATCCAGGAACTTATTTACAATGTGATCCCCATAATCACATCACATAGTTTGTAAGAGGGTGTGCCCAGAGTAGTTAGGAAAAGCAAAACAGCATTTTAACAGTGAGAGATTTAGCCGGAAAATCTGACCCAACAAGTAGAAACTCTTTTTAAAGGTTCAATCAAGTTTATTCTCATCACATTCCTCTGGAATGCCCAACAGGCACATGCTTTGTCAATGAAAATTATTTTCAAACTCATTGATGTTTTGTTTGGCAAGAATCATTTCTTTGAACAATTTCTTATTAATCATCTATGATTTTTCACTTCTGACAGTGTTATCATCAGCTGCATGTTTATAAAAGAGCCAAACTTCAACCTGCATTCAGTTTAATCTTTGTGTCTTGAGAATGTTATTTGAAAAAAACCAAACAATTTATTTATAACCAAATTTCAGATCTTCAGCATTACAGAAGGTAAGAAAAGTGAATAGGGTGAAATTCTTCTATCATCCTTATTTTGTGAGAGCAAACACATACCCACCTTACCAGTCATGCCATTTAGCTTTCTCCCTCTCTTTGTGGTATGTCATTTTCTGTTTCTGGAGAGGTGGTTTGCCTGTGGTAATCCAAATATGAATGACAACGCCCTGTGCCATAATGGGGTCCTCCCTCTCAGACAAAAAACTCATTGTAGCTCTAAGCTTGTATCTTCCCATAGGTGATGACTCAAATTGTTTTGGTCAAACCACCTTGCCATTGTTGTTTAGTTGCTATGTCATGTCCAACTCCCTTGTGACCCCATAGACTATAGCCCACCAGGCTCCTCTGTCCCTGGGATTTCTCCCAGGCAAGAATATCGCAGTGCCCTGTGAACTCAGTTGTGTCTGACTCTTTGCAACCCCACGGACTGTAGCCCACAGGCTCCTCTCTTTATGGGATTTTCCAGGCAAGAACACTAGAGTGGGTTGCCATTTCCTCCTCCAGGGGATCTTCCTGACCCAGGGCTTTAACCTATGTCTCCTGCACTGCAGGTGGATTCTTTACTGCTGAGCCACAGGTGTATTAAAAATACATTCAGGAGTAGATGAAGAAGTTTGGCACGTATTATTTTTACATACTGGGGACGATGTTGGCCAGTGCTGCCTCTGGCTGTGAGCAGCCTGTGGGTCCCCAGGGAGCATTTCAACAGGCTTCAACTTAAATGTTGTTTATACATGGCCATTGATTTTCTTTACCAAGAGCTGCCAATCCAGTGGAATTAGCTCTACCTGTCAAGCAATTCCACCCTCTCCTCATCCAGGTGGCCAGCAGTAGGAGGAATAGCCATGCTGGCAATCTACTGCAGAGTCAGTATTACCTGGAACTTATTAGAAATGCAAATCCTTTGCCTCACCCTCTGTCTCCTGGAGATCTGGGAGTTTGAGAATCACTGGTCTCACCTAATATGTCAGAATCTTCCACTTTTTTCCTTTTTTTTACTCGATACTTCTATATCCCTTTTTACCCCTGTAATATTTTCTCATTCTTGGATTCCCTTTCTAAATATCTTTGAATCATCCTGTGGCTGGGGCTCACCCTGATGAGTGGTGTGCTGGCCAAGGCTTAAAGATAGGCTCAGGAGAAGGCGGCCTTGGTGTGTAGCCTTTCACGGTTTCTGTGGTGTAAATATTCCGACCATGGCTGAATGCAAGCTACTCACATGATCTTACTGTAAACGGAGTTAAGAAGAGATGTGCATAATTGCTCTCCAGAGTGGGTGTGAGCAGCCTTAACACCCTGTGGGAAGGTACCAATAATCCTGTAGGTATTGGGTTGAATTTAACTCACTGGGAATTTAGATGCAAAATTGGAGTCATTACTTGAAGGCCATTTGTTGAATCATTAAATACTTTTGATCATTGAGGCGATTGAAATATTCAGTTGATATCCTTTAAGATCACTGCTGCTGCTGCTGCTAAGCTGCTTCAGTCGTGTCCGACTCTGTGCGACCCCACAGACAGCAGCCCACCAGGCTCTGCCGTCCCTGGGATTCTCCAGGCAAGAACACTGGAGTGGGTTGCCATTTCCTTCTCCAATGTTTGAAAGTGAAAAGGGAAAGTGAAGTCGCTCAGTCCTTTCCGACTCTTAGTGACCCCATGGTCTGCAGCCTACCAGGCTCCTCTGTCCATGGGATTTTCCAGGTTAAGATCACTGGAAATATTCAAAATCAGCTTGCAACTGGCATTTTGCAGATGTCACACACATAATGGATTCAAAACCATGCCTATATTTGATGCTTTTCTTTGCATGCCCCATCAAATTACTTCTTTGGTAGATGGTAAGCCCTAAGAAAACATGGACTTTGTTGTTTTGTTCACCATTCTGTTTTTATTACTTACACTCAGAACTGCCCCAAAGCAGGAGTAGAGATGCAGACGTAGAGAATGGACTTGTGAATACAGATGGTGAAGGAGAAGAAAGGGCAAACTGAAAGAGTAGCAATGATGTATATACACTACCATGTGTAAAACAGAGAGCTAGTGGGAAGCTGCTGTATAGCACAGGAAGCTCAGCCTGGTTCTCTGTGATGACCTAGAGGGGAGGGATTGGGGGTGGGTGGGAAGGAGGCTGAAGAGGGAGTTGTTCAGATGCTAAGTCATATGTGACTCTTTGAGACCCCATGTATTGCAGCACGCTGGGTTTCCTTGTCCTTCACTATCTCCCAAAGTTGTATGTATGTTTATAGCTAATTCACATTGCTGTGCAGGAGAAACTAACACAACATTGTAAAGCAATTATTCTCCAATTAAAAAATATATATATTATGATAAACCATAATGGAAAAGAATATTAAAGAAAGAATGTGTAAATATGTATAACCAAATCACATTGCTATTTAATAAGAATCAACATTATAAATCATCTATACTTCAATAAAAATAAATAAGATAAAAAAGAACTGCCCCCAAAATGTTTGTTGAATTAATAAATTAGTATTAATAACTATAGTAGTTTACTAAGGCTGCCAAAACAAAATATCACAGAGTGGGTGGCTTAAACAACAGATACTGTTTTCTCACAGTTCTGGAGACTAGAAGTCCAAGGTCAAGTCCTGGCAGGTTTTGTTTCTTCTGAGGGCTCTCTCCTTGGCTGGCAGAGGGCAACCTTCTATCTGTGTCTTCTCATGATTGTTCCTCTGGCATCTCTCTGTATGTCCAAACCCTCTCTTCTATAGGGACACCAGTTATATTGAATTAGAATCCACCCTAATAGTTTCATTTAACTTTCCTTCTTTGAAGACCTTATCCCCAAATACATTCTGAGGTACTAGGTCTTCAACATGTGAATTTGAGGGGATACAATTCAGTCTATAAGGAATGCAATCAAACCTTCTATACATTAAGGATCTATCAGCTCAATAAAAAAAATCAAAACCAAAAAAAAAAAAACTTGTAGATTTGGAGTCTATCATACATATGCCTCTATACTTGCTTTGATATGATAACTTGTGTTGATTGTAAAGTGGATACAATCTCATCTGAGAAATGACAAATTAATCTTACAAATTGCAGAAATAGCCCTCCCACCCCTCTCCTTGTCTCATACTTATCCTTGGCACATGAGCTTTAGTTTCTGTGGAGTGAGTTAGAAGAACAGGAGAGATGGAAATGTAATTAGCTTGCATATATAGAAAAATAAGATTGGAACTTCATAATGCATACATGTATATGTTTATGTGAGGGTATAGACTGATAGATAGGTACACTATAAATATAAGGTGTGAGGACTTTATCCCAGCACATAGTTTCACTTGAGGGAAGACACCATTGAAGAGGTTGAGCTGCCAGAAAAAAAATCTCAAGTGTAAAATTTCTGAGATCATTTTTTGGTTCTATGACTATCAGAACCACAGGAAAGAATTTCAGAGTGTGGCCAGTCTAAAAGGCCTTTGGTGTGTCTCTTTGTTGGGTCAGAGCAGGCTCTAAAAAGCTAAAACTTTCTTGATTGGAAAATGGCTCCACTTTAGTCAGAACTCTGGCCAACTTCAGACTAACATGTCACTCTGAAGTCCAGCTTCTGTTTTTTTCCTTATTGACATTCTGTCGTCTTAAGTCCTGTGGTGACAGGAGTGAATCATAACACCAAGTTTTAATTTTATACTGTAAGTTTTGTTAGGTTAGGTGTAATTTTTCTGTTCATGATCAGACTTTTAAAAATTGTCTTATTGTTTTTTAAGTTGACATTCTCTTTTGATTAGTAAACTTTTTTTAAACTTAAAAATAATTTCAACATGCCTGGAGGGCATATGTTCTTGTAATAAAATAATATGCCTAGGTGCTTCTTGGCGACCAGCCTAGCACGGTGAGGCATGCTGTTATTACACAGTTACACACATCCTGGTGTATGTTTTATTACATAATTGTTCTTCTCATTCAGAGATGCTGCTGAAAGCAGTTACATAAGTCCTATTCATTTTGTGGGGAACCTAAAAGATGGAAGTAAATAAGAGCCAAATTCATAGACATGGAGACAGCTGTTTCTTAGACTGAATGCTGCATCTCTTGATGGAATATTGAGCTATACTCTCAGGAGACTGAATCAGCACTTTTTGGTCTTCTTATTCCAATTGCCTTCAGGTTCCCCCCACCCCCCCCACCCCAGACAGCAAGCAACAATAGTAGCATCTGTAATCTGTGCATTTAGTTTTATTTAAAAAATTTTTCTTAACAGTGAAATTGAATGATATAGTGCTGACATTCTCTGCCTCATGACTTCAAAACCTGTTCTATGTGTTTAGGAATGTGACACATCTTTTTTTTTTTTTTTAACATTTACTTATTTAATTTCTTTGTTGCTGCACTGGGTCTTCATTGCTGCTTGTGTGCTTTCTCTAGTTGCAGAAAGCAGGGACTACAGTTCATTGTGGTGCACGGGCTTCTCACTGCTGTGGCTTTTCTGGTTTCGGATCATGGGCTCTAGGGCGCAGGGGTTCAGTAGTTGCAGCTCATGGTCTCTAGAGCACTGACTCATTAGTGTGTCACACAGGCTTAGTTGACCTGCGGCATGTGGAATCCTCCTGGACCAGGGGTCGAACCCTTGCCCTGTGCAATTGCAGGCAGATTCTTATCCACTGTGCCACCAGGGAAGTCTGTGACACATCTTAAGGAAGTAAAGAAAAAGGGCCTCTGACTCTAAAAAGAAACAAAAAGGCAAGAAGAATTGCTTCTGTTATGTAAAGCAGCTCTCAAAGAGAGAGCTAGAGACTTTGGTTATACAAATGGTCTTGCTAGGGTCAGACCATCCTGGAGATTGAAGGGTCTTCTGATGCAAGGTTTGGGGTCTGGTATGCAGTGCTGTGGAGGGAGAATCCTGGAAGCTCTGCCAAGCAGTGCGGGAATTTTCAACCTGCCCCATGGAGACTCTCCAATTGAGGATGTGGGGTTTCTCCTGAGATATGTCAGGAGCTATGTAACAGTAGTGACTAGTCATTTTTTTGTAATGACTTATTAATGAGAAGGTAACCTGCTTCCTTTTTCCTCTTATTCCGATAGCTTCTCAAATCCTAAGGGAGCTTTGAATATCACGGAGTTACTCTGCAGCTTCATGTCAGGTCAAAATGACAAGAATTTGGTTTGGAAAGAGCAAGCTGTCTTCCTGGATGATAAGGAGTCCCTAGATACCTGTGCCTTCTCTTGAGAATGCAGCTGAAATCACACCCACCGAAATGCTTCTACCAGAGGGTATCCTGAGTCATTGAAAAGAGAAAGCAAAGATGGAACTAACTGCTGATTCTGTTGGGCCCTGTAATTTGCTGTGAAATCTTGGTAGCAGTGAGATGGTAGACCATAAGATCCTTGAGGACAAGGACTGTGTCAGTAATTTTGTGATGCAAGGGTCAAACCCAGAACTTGACATACAGGAGATGCTTAAGATATGATGTTATTCATGCCTTTTATAGTTAATTTTAGGGGGCAACTTGTTTAGGCCACTCTACCCAGATACTTGGTCAGATATGTCTGGATGCTGCTGTGGAAGTGTTTTTAAAAGGATATTAACATTTATGGCTGTAAACTTTGAGTAAAGTAGATTACTGCTTAATTTGATGGGCCTTGGTGTAAGTAGGCATTATTCAATCAGTTGAAAGCCTTAAGAGGAAGATTGACCTCCTTTGAGAAAGAGAGAATTCTGCCAGTAGATGGCCTTCAGACTTCAACTGCAACATCAGTTCCTCCCTGGGTGTCCAGCCTGCCAACAGATCCTGCAGAACTTGAATTTGCCAGTCTCCATGATTTTGTGAGCTAATTCTAAATGAGTGAATGAAGGCCTCCCACATCTTTGCTTGACTCTGGGGCTCTTTCCCCCCTCAATTCCAGTGGGGAGAGACTACTTTGACAAGTTAAAACATCTAATCTTTGTCCTAAAATCCTAGTCTTTCCTCTAAGACAGTGAAAGCCCTAATACTGACAAGGACACCATGATAAGGGAAAGATGATTTGGGAACTCAAGGTGGTGGGGAAAGAAAGGAATTCAACAACCTTTCTCAGAAGCCTTGATTTTCTACTTACTGCCAATGACCAGTGTAAAAATCGACTTGATTTAAGTGTCTTTGCTGGGTTCAAAGCCCCATCACCACTACCACTATCAGCTCACCCTGCTGTGGCCTGGAGAGGCTGAAGACCACTTTTCAGCCTGATGTGATTTCTAACAGCTGAGATATTAAAACACTGAAAAACGGGGTTCATAATGGAAATGCTGACAGACTATTAACTATAGCAGCACTGCTCTAATAAATGGAATGGCCTGTCATAATCTCTAGTTCATAAATATGCAAATACAAGACTGGGGATTTGCTCCAAAGGATGTCTCTATAATTTTAACTGACCTTTACTGATACCAAATGAGCCTGTTGCTTCTGTTTTGTATACTGCATATAAAGTACAGGAAATCCAGCCGCCTGTCGGCCTAAAGTATATAAAGTTGAAACTGCCAGCTACTAAACTCTGGGCTCCCATTCCATTTCTCTTTGCATTCACACTCTTTATTGACATTTTCATTTTTTTTTCCCCCAGGGGGTGGAAGCTGAGTGGGGGCGAAATCAAACATTGTTCATCCCTGCCCCCCCTCCCCCCTCCCCCATTATTTCCACATGTCGTAGTGCCTGCCTGGCCAAAATTCATGGATTGCCTCAAGGACAAACAGGCCATCTACACTGAATTATAAATTTGAGTTTTATCCAGTTTTCCGCTTTTTGGACCAAATGGGCAGCAAATCCAGTGACTTCATTTTTAATAACCTAGATGTCATTTGTCCCATGTCTTTCAGCACAGAGTAAAGAGTTGGATGGCTAGCAGTTTTGCAGATTTTTTCCCCCTAATTATTTTAAGCTATTCAGCCTGGTATCCAAACTATTGATGCTGAGCCAAATTGCCAGCAGGGGAGAGATCTGTCCAATCCAGGAGCTAAATGAGTCACTGCGAGTCAATCTGTTTTTCCCTTGCTGCTGGGGTTTCCTCAGGCCCCCGGCCTCTCTGCTGAGGTCCCACACAGAGCCATAGGCTGGGCCTCAGCAGCCTCCCAGCCTCCATCTCCTGCTTGGCTCACAGCAGCTGGGGATGCCGAGCTGGCCTTGAAAATCCAGGACCTCCATCACAGTGTAGCGGAGGCCTCGCTTTGGCAGGAAATGAAGACATCTCGACCTTGTTGCGTTTGTCACTCCAGAGCAAGCATATTGGATATCCAGAAAGGAAAGGGAGACCAAGAAACAGAACGTGTCAGAGAGATGCCAAGCTAGCTCGCTGCTTGCTGTGGCCCAGTTCTGCCAGAGTGCTCTTCTCCTTCCTAAGTGTCCAAATGGAATCCTCGGACACAGAATGCTTCAACTGGTGACCGGAAAAAAAAAAAAAAATAGAGGTGGGACGGAAGGGGTATGTGGTTCTGCTGGGGGTGGTGGCGGGAAGGAGAGCCACTAGCCTAAGCCAGAGACTGCAGGAAAGGTAGATAGCACGTTAAGAATTGGGGAGAAGACTCAGTGCCTAAAAGACGTTACTATTTTGTGTTCAATTGAGACATCTCATTTCTAACAGTATTTACTAAAAAGCGAAATCCTTGAATTCTTTCTGGTAGGGTCAGTATTCAATTTGACAAAAATATGCAGCCTATTTAAGATTAAGATAACTGGTATTTCATGGTCAGTGATTAAATTAGCTGACACAGCTCTATCCTGAACTTTGCAATCAGGACCGACATTTTTGTGTAGTATGCATTGAGGACTTGGGTTATCTAAACTGGGTTGAGCCTTTATTCTTTGAAAGTCAAATGCCATCAAGGAGCCATGTTCTCTGCAAATGTAGACAGGAGTTAATGTGGAGTTCAGAAAACAATCGCAGAACATTCTATTGTAGTAAGCTGAACTGCCCTAGGAGTGTTCAGGAATTAGAGAACTCAGGAGTTCCCTGAGAAATAAGGGGACAGACAGAGAGTGAAAGAAAAGATTGATTGATTGATTTGTTATAATTTTCAGATAGAAGTATATCTGAGCCAAAAGCCTTAAAACGAGTAAGTTGGTTTTTCTGTTGTTTTTTTTTCCATTGTGAAGTCGCAGAGGAGGGGAGCTTTGTTAGTGAGGGGGCAGTCAATTCTATTTCTGTAGTTCCAACAAAACTCACCTTTTTACATATTCATGTTGCTTTTTGATCTCCCTTTTCTCAGCTACTAAGGTGACAAGGGCAGTTAGAGAAAAGAGATTTCTGAAACACAGAAAGATTTCTCACTGAAATCAGGCATGTACAATATTCGTGAATCGCTTTTCTTTTTTTTTTTTTTCCTGTGGTCCCTCCTGCGATGGGGTCAACGGCTTCATTTAGGTTTTGTAGTGGGTTTCTGGATTCCAGTGATCCAGGACGTTCTGGGAAGCGCTCTCACCATCTTAGTCAGAAGTAATTAACTAAAAAATAAAGGCCCCTCTTTTTCTTCACATTTTGAACCACAGATCATCGACTAATACCAAAGACGAAACACCAGTTTTCAGATCATTAGTACAAAGCATCTTCCGCAGGAGGCAATAAAATGTTACTTTATATAACTCAGCTACAGTTACACTGCTTTCAGAAAGCAAGAATCTCCCTGAAAAGAAATTTACATGAAAACAGTCCCATTGTTTGAGAACTTATGCAAATAATGTGCAAAAGGGTTTGATAGTGATTTAAAAAAAATAAATCTTTATCACTGCCTGAGAAACTTGGTTACCTATAAAGAACTCCATTGCACTTATTTTTTTAATGTGTACAATATAGAGTTTTAATTTTTTTTAATTTTTTTATTTTTTATGTTTCAAACTTCTTTCTAAGCTTCAAAGTCTTCTATAATGAATGTCCTACAGAGACTCTAGCCCTTTTCGGCTTAACATTTACGAGCATCACTCATTACTAGTTAAGAAAATTGAAGATAACAACCACAAAAACTGACATAGCTCTGAGTATTTTGAACAACGTAAAATGTTTCTCCCTTGGGTGTAGCTTTTAGGGACCACGTGGGTACTCACACCCCTCAGTGCTCCATCAGCAGAAGATGAGACTCAATTTGTGTTGAGTGTCTCAATTCGTGTTGATTGCCTCTCTACTCCCTGGTTTTAGGAATCTGGTTGGGTCCACTACCGCATGTTCAAACAATGGATCGCGTGTGCCAGGAATCTGATTTCCATAGAATTCCGTAGAATTCCGTAGAAGAAATTTACTACCTAGCATTTGTCTGTCTTTGGTTCCTTCAGTTTCTTTTCCTTCTAATGCACTGTGGAAGATGATCAAAGTATGGAATTTCTTCTACCCCAGAGATGGGCATTTCTGCAGGCACAAATGAGATTGGTTTTCAGGCACCAGTGTCTGAACACCAAGAATTCCTTTAATGATCATGTAGGTGGACACAGAGGTGGGAATCAGACATTTTGTTTCCAGTTCTGTCATTTACCAGCTTTGACATTTTGGATGAGTCATTTTAATGTTGTTATGCCTCCGTTTCCTCTTCTGTAAACAGAATCATCATCATCACCATCCTATCTCATCAGTTAAAAAAAAAAAAGCAAACGATCATTCATGTACCTTTAACATATGTACACATTCATATATACTTCTTTTTTACACAAGTATCATTACATCATATGTTATGTAAAGTATGAAATACACAAAAATGGAAATTAAAGAATGAAATTACAAAATAAACAAAAATAAGTATTTTAATATTTTCTTCTCATCTTGCACAACTTGTGGGGTACATGACCCCACTTTGGAGAAATAAAATACATATAACATGCTTAGTGAAGCTGCTGCTACTGCTGTTAAGTTGCTTCAGTCATGTCTGACTCTGTGCGACCCCATAGATGGCAGCCCACCAGGCTCCCCCGTCCCTGGGATTCTCCAGGCAAGAATACTGGAGTGGGTTGCCGTTTCCTTCTCCAATGCATGAAAGTGAAAAGTGAAAGTGAAGTTGCTCAGTCGTGTCCGACTCTCAGCAAGCCCATGGACTGTAGCCTACCAGGCTCCTTCATCCATGGGATTTTCCAGGCAAGAGGACTGGAGTGGGGTGCCATTGCCTTCTCTGAAAAGCAGGGATTGAAACAAATCAGGAAACTGCAGCATCCTCCCAGAAACAAAAGCCCCCCCTCCCCCCTCGTGTCTCCCATTTCTTGTTTGTGGAAAAGGCTTTATTCTCCTAGATTTTCCCTGAATTCCAAACAGCAGACTTAAGGAGTTACCAATTAGGGAAGTGAGAGAATGTGGAAACAAAGGAAAGATCGTTAAACAAGATAGATTGAATAATAGTTCAGCAAAAAAAGAGAGTCCTACTTCCTCCTCAAGGAATATACATAAATATCTGATGCATATCTTTGAGCTGTTCTACAGAAATGAAACTCCCACCCAGGTGGAAGATGGTGACAACAGGCTCAGCACAAGCATGTAAATCCCAGACTGGTTGGAACCAGAAAGTTGGTGATTAAGTTTCCTGAACACCCTGTTACCTCACAATCAAAGGATCAGAAGAAAGTCATGCGCTCTGCATTCCCACCCCCAAATTTCCCTCTATAAACCGTTCCCTGACAGCCATTGGGGAGTTCAAGTCTTTTGAGCATGAGCTTCCTACTCTCCTTGTCTTGTGCCCTGAAAATAAACACTGTACTTTACTTCACTACAACCTGATATCAATAGATTGGCTTTGCTGTGTGGCAGGTGAGTGGACCCATTTTGGTATGGTAACATTAGAACACTGCCTTACATGAAGCAAAACTCACTGTATACTATGTATGATTTATTTTTATGCCCAAGGAAAAGTCCAACTGAAATGAAGAATTTTCAACCTCATATTGGCTTCTGTTTTTGACATGGCTACCGTCTTATGTATGTAGCAGAGGATGGCTGAGTTATAAGTCAAAGCTCTTCCAACATAGAAGAATCTTTTTGCACAATCCTGGCCAATATTTTCTTCTACTAAGAGAAGAATTACACAATTATTTTCAACAACACCTTATTTCCAAGAAAGATTGGTGACTTCTCCCCTTCAGATGGGTACTGAAGACAGCACAGTTGACTTCCCTGGTGTGAAGCTGGCATAATATTGCCTCCTTGATAAATGAAAACTATATCATAAGGATGTTTCCAAATGGGAAAGAGAATGCGGAGGGGCGAGATTCAAAATTGGAAGAAAACAGAAAAGTCTCTGTCTTTTCCCTAATTATCCTTTTACTATAATCAGCATTGCCCTTGACATTATTTATCATATGCAATTGGTAAGACACACTGATTTTGAAATTTATTGTTCTGGCATTGAGTGTAAGTCTAGAAATTTGTATAAATATATTCTTTGTATAGTTGTTTCTATTTTCACACTCATTCATTTGTTATTCCTAAGCATTTTTACATATACTAAGCATCCGCTGTAAGTCAGGTATTGTGCCAGGCATTATTTTGGGTATGAATTTGTCTTTTGAACAGAGAGAAGCAAATCATAGGATCTGATGGAAATAAATACTAAAGAGCCCAAATTCCCACTCAGGAACTTGGGATTTGCTAGGGAATTTGATATGAAACACATGGTAACTCACCTTAAACTTAAATTAGTGACCATCAATCTTTCTCTTTGGAAATTCTTTTATTGCTTACAGTGTAAAATTTTGAAAAAAATCTTACAACAAAGTATTGAAGAAAAATAAGGGATCTAAAAGCAGAGCATAAATTTGGATTCACCTTGACAAGAGCACACAGGAAGTATTTTTAATTCTGTTTGGGTTATTCTGGATTTACTGGGTAGCCAGGCTTAGAGATTTGCTTTGTGTTCAAACTTTTTTGTTGGCTTCATTCTTCTTGAGGCATGAAATCTCAGTGTAGACAGCGGTAATATTTAGTGTGTATATGCTTGTGTTGGGGCTTCCCTGGTGGCTCAGTTGGTAAAGAACCTGCCTGCAATGAAGGAGACCTGGGTTCAATCCCTGGTTCAGGGAGGTTCTCAGGAGAAGGAAATGGCAACCACTCCAGTATTTTTGCCTGGGAAATCCCATAGTCAGAGGAGCCTGGAGGGCTAGAGTCCATGGGTCCCAAAGAGTTGGACATGACTGAGTAACTAAACCACTACCAACCACCATGCTTGGTTTAGATATTTCTAGTTTCACCAATATCAGGTTCTCCTCTTATTTTTTGCACATAGAGAAGACCACATTTCCTGGGGAACTTAGGGGGATCTGTGTCAAGTTCTAGCTAATGAGTTGTAAAATGAAGCAGGATGGTGTCAGTTTTGAGTCAAGGCATAGAAAGGTTCCAACGAGACACCCCTTGTCTCTTCTTCCCTCTGCTGTGGATGCCTGGCTAGGTTGGTGTAACCTCCTTCAACCTGGTCCCTGAGTAACCCTATGAGTAGAGTTTCCCACTAACTTGTGATGAATATGAAATGGAACAAAAAGATAAATGTTTGTCTTGATAATCCACTGGGAGTTCAGGGCTAATTTTGTTACCTCAGAATAACCTATTCTATCTTGACAGTTATAGGGTTTTTAGGTTTTGGGGAGTTTTTGGAAGAAGAGGGGATACTTGGATCTTTCTCCAAAGATGTTCTACTCTGAGAAACTGTAAAAAAAAGTACCAAGATTTGAAGACATCAGGTGACCAAAGTGAGAGTGACTTACGAAAACATCAAGGAGAAGGACTTAAATATCTGGAATAAAGATAAATGTCTTGACCAAGATGGGAGTAGGAAATGGCAACCCACTCCAGTGTTCTTGCCTGGAGAATCCCAGGGACAAAAGAGCTTGGTGGGCTGTCCGTCTATGGGGACACGACTGAAGTGACTTAGCAGCAGCAGCAGCTTGAACAAGTTTGCATCATCAGAACCCCATGGTGGGTCTTCAAGAGGTTTATCCATGGAATTTGAACTGTGACAAGACTTTTCCTTTTTAAAGAATGGTGAAGGTGTCCATTCAGGCTTTTAAAAGTGAGAGATAAAGGGTGATTTTCCATATGAGGTTTTTAAGATTTTACAAAATGAAGAGTTTGTATCATGAAAATTTCTAGGAATAATGACCACTTAGGTCTCTGAGAAAGACATTCAGAAGAAAGAACCACAAATGGAAGCAAACAGAACTTGTCACAAGCAGGTCCCAAGGGAAGAATAACATTTAGGGCAAGAGCTCTCATTAAAAGTATATTGAAAATCTTCTAGTATAACATTTTTCTTCATAGAGCTAATATGCCATTACACAAGGTGAAATAATCATCTTCAAGTGCTAATGAAGAGACCTAATGCAATAAAACCCCTATGAGCAGAGTCTGTAATAAATATTCTGAGTTTGAAAGATAGTGACATTTCTTAGTCCCCTAAAGGCCTGGGAGCAGCAGTAACATGGCAGAATCTCAAGCTGACTTGTTGATCTGTGAGGCTCTTTTAAATGTACTTTTAAGGCTGCTTTCTCCCTAATCCTAAACACTTGACCTTTCAGTCTGATATTCTTCTGTATTATTAGATTAGATGATTAGTTATTAAATATACTGTCTCCAGTAAATAGGTAATTGTATAATGTGATGGCCTTCACCTTTTCCAGGCCATGTTCCCATGACATTTATAGTTAGAACACTAAGTCTTTTTTGTAGTGGGAATGTTTAACCCTTTCTGTGGGTAGCAGAATGTACAGGATCTCACATTCCTGTGGACTGAATGAAGGGCAGTCAAAAAATGTACAGCTTCACGTTTTTGAGAGCCATAGGACTCAAAGATCACAGAATTCTTATTACATTTATGTCCACATAATAACAGTAAAAAAAAAAAATACATAAGCCAACAATTTCCCTGTGACATGCTAGGTGTGAAGTACATGATGTAGTTAATTACCAGGCTTTAGGTTGGGTGCTTGAGAAAAGTTTACAGCTCTGTTCGGCAAACAAAATCACACAGGTGGAGAAGTTTTAAATGTCTCTATTGGTTTTTGGCAAATTTTGCTTGCTGAGAAAGAGTGGTGATAGAGAGAGGAGGAAGAATAGTGGGGAGGACAGGATCTAGCAGGTTTTGGTCCCTTATTACATGCCAAACTACATTCATAGACTCATTTAACCATCCTGCAAACAGAAACAAAGTTTGTATTATTAGTCCTCATTTTGCAGTTCAGGAATCTGAGGCTCAGAAAAGTTAAACTAGCTCAAGATCAAACACAGAGTAGTTGAATTGGAATTTGAAGTTGGATCTATTTAATTTCAAAGTTCCTGTACTCTCTTATATCTCATTGTCTTCCTTTTATTGAGTGCTTACTATGTGTAGATGTGATGGTACGTCTGTTAAGAAAGCAGGGGGAGGGAGGAGTGGAAATGATCAGGAAAATCTAAGAATCAATGATTCATCTGATGTCTTTTTAATTGTGTTTTTACTGTGTTCCTGGAAGCACGCTGTGAAGAATACAAGAGATGTGTGCAGACACAGTTACAGATCCTCCAATTAGAAGTCAAACTTGATTTGAGAAGGCAAAGCAACACATATAAAACAATTTCTAAATTGGGTCCTATGAATGATAGTTCAATCTCTGCCTTAGGAAGATCCCCTGAAGAAGGAAATGGCAACCCACTCCAGTATTCTTGCCTGGAGAATTCCATGGACAGAGGACCCTGGCGGGTTATAGTCCTTGGGCTCACAAAGAGTCGGATATGACTAAGTGACTGAGCACACACACAATGATAAGTCTCAAAGTTCACCAAGATTGAGCTAAGTATGGTGTGCTGATGATTACTGGAACCCAAGGGACTACGATCTCATAATGAAGCCAAGATTTGGATAAAAATGACTCTTCAGGTGTGAAGTGTCAATGATGTGAGCCCAGGCCTGGTATTCATGTTGCAGAGGGGACATGAGCCTGGAGGAGGAGGAGAAGGCGACTGTCTGATCACTTTCCTCTCCCTCTCTGGACCTCCAGAGCACCGGGGTGCCTCTCATAATACTTGTACCACACTGAAGTTATTGACCACACACACTGCATACATGTCCACCTTTTCCCATGAGCTCCTTGAGAATAGGGGTATTTATTATCCATCTTCTTGTTCCCAGTGCTTAAAGCAGTACATGGTTCCCCTAGGTGCTCAAAAAACACTTGTGAAATGGATGGATGGAAAATGGTTGCTGGATGAAAGGTGGAATGATAGTAGGTAAAAGCTAGAGCCAGATTGACATGGAGGCAAAAAAAAAAAAAAAATGGTAAAACAGGTCTTGATTAAGTTAATGAGATAATTGCAATATTTCTGAAGGCATTAGAATGATGAGAAACAAGAAAAATCAAGGCAATTAGAGCCTGGAGCAGTAAAATTGAGAAAGGGGAAAATGAAGAATTAGAAGTCAAGGAGCAGTGAGCAACAATGGGCTTTGGTTAGAAGTCTGATGTAAGAGAGAAGAGAAGGCAGGGATCCTACAGGAGGAAATGTGGGACGCAGGGGAAGGATCTTGTTTTAGGTAATAGTGAGCTACTTTTAGACTAACTATATTGCAAATTTTAAACATAAATAACTATATTGAATTTAGGGTGATTTTAGGTATTTGGAAATATTAGTATGTATGAAAAGACTGTAGGGGTATGGATGAGCATGGCTGTATAGGTTCAAGCCTCTACCTGTTGGAGGCAGAGTCCAGATGTGTCTGGGGTGAATGATTGCCTCATAAGCTCCCAGAGATTACAGTTTCTGCCTGGGAGCCACAGGTAGGATTTGAGGAAAGAAACGATCCACTTGATTTAGTTCACCATGAGATCTCCTAAGGCCTTGATGTATGATTTCAATCTCCGATTAATCAAATGAAATTCATCTTTTTGAAGCCTTTTGAACTGGTGGTTAGTGATTTGCAGACATTCTGATTGGCTCCCAGTGCATCAGATTTCTATCCTGGTTGATGGGACCTGCTTCCTCTATATCAATGGGGTAGAGGAAGAGGAAGGTATACACACACACACACACACACACGATGTTCACACATCACCAGAGGATTCTGTGTACTCAGCACACGGCCAAAACACTGGTTAGTGTTCTTATCACACCACATCACACCTGCCTACAGACAAGGAATACAAACTACACGACACTTGAGTCTACTAACATCAGGAGCCAAGCCCAAACCATGACTCAGAACTTGAGACTTCAGTGACTTCTCCTGGTCGTGAAGGCATTCCTTTTTTTTTTTTTTTTTTTTTTGAGAGATGATTGACATACAACGTGATATTAGTTTCAGGTGCGTACAACATGATTTGACAGTTGTATATATTGTGAAATGATCACTACAATAAGTCTAGTTAACATCTGTCACCATATTTAGTTATAAAAATTTTGTTTCCTGGGATGAGAACTTTTAAGATCTACTCTTTTAATAACTTTCAAATATTTAATGCAGTGCTATTAACCACAGTCAGCATGCTGTACTTTACATGCCCCAGGGCAGCCCCTCTTTGAATTTGAAACAAACCCATAAATAAAGAACCCCCTCCCTACCAACACCCTGAAACAACATGGTGGACAGAGGGTTCTGTATTTCATAGGAGATGCCTGCAGAGATTGCAGTAAGTTTCCAAAAATAAAAGCACAAACAATTCCCCTCACACTTATTTGTTATGATAGCTACAGGACCAAAAAGAAACGCATATCATCCTGGGGGGACAGAATGCACAAGGATTTGATTTTGCTCATTTTCATAAGCATCATGGAGCATCGTTGGCTCTGAATCCTACAGAGTCATCTTGGCATATTTACAGGACTCAGACCCACACTGGTGCATCAGGAAGGTTTCAGGTTTGGAGAACAGGTTTCCCTACTGACAAATAGTGTAATTAGGCATAATGTCTTAAGTGAACATATTAGCTTGGGCTTTTAACAGTGTGTAAGCCTTGGCTTCTGCAATAACCACCTAATTTTGTGTGGGAGCCATCCCAGGCTTCACTTGAACACAGGCACTATGCATACACCCGCAGATAAAGCTGGGAATGGGTTTATTTATATTGTCCTTGTTAGTCATGCAGCCTGTGTGCAAACAAAACAACATTATTCTTATCTCCTCAGAAAGTTTAATTCATTAACAATTAAAACCCAGTGCAGAAAGAGGGCCAGGCCTGGGGAGAGGTTCATCCTAGCATGGTAGCCCTGGTCAGAGATTTGCAGGGGCAACTCTCACAGATAACGGCACCGTGATGTTTGCTGAATTGTTTTTCATATAGACTTTACTCATGGAAGGATGATCCTGCTGTAACTTAATAAGATATTGTCACCAACAATCTCTTAAAAAAATACCCTGTTGAAACTTGCTGTCCTCGGGCTGTTGCCAGAGCCCATTCCTGCCTCTTGTCTGCTGTCTGGCTTGTTTTTAGCAGTGGCTGCCTCTGGGCCAGGTTTGTGTTTTGAACAGCTCAGTTCAGGATGGTCCTAGCAGCTGATGGAAGCCTCCAGAGCAAGTGAGTTCAATTTAGAATAGGGGTGGGCTTGAGCACATGCTCTATCATCTGAAGGGCAGGGAACTTCAGAACTGCAAACCTGGACTGTTCTAGCATAAGTCATATTCAAGGCCAGGTGTCATAATTGGGGAAACTGGAATAAAGGAGGGGCTGGAGAAGGGTACATGGGAACCATTTGTTCTTTCTGCTCAGGTTTTCTGTAAACCTAAACCAGCTCTATGGAATTAAGTCCACTATTAAAAACAAATCAGGAGTCAGGCTCACCCATGGTTCTGGGCTGTGACAGGCCAAGACTGATTTGAAAAGGATTTTTCTTCCTCACCACAGGTGCTAGAATAGGAAGAAGCCCAGAGATTTGGAGGGCTACACCCAGGACAAAGAATTAGCAATAAAAAATGCCCTCTCCTCTGAGTTTTGGGGGCCTCCATGGGTAGAGTGGAAAGTGAGACTTTACCCAGCTGAGAGGGGTGACTGGGCTTAACACCACTTGAGTTTTGCCTGACCTTGGAGCAAACAATATATGCATTTATCTGTTTGGTATTGCATAGGTGGATTTGACACTTGATTAAATGTTTTAGTTTTCAACTGCTTAGCTTTATATAGGTCAGCCTTTGTGCTGGAGAAAGAATTTGTACTAAAAACAATAAACAGCTTTGGAAATAGGTTGGATCTAAAATAAATTAGGTTAATATTGCAATAATATGTCTTAGGCTAAAGGGGACTTCAGTCATCATCTGGTGCAAACCTTGTCTGCTCTTAAATGGGCATGAAAGAGTTAAATAATAAAGCCCCAGCTGGGAGGGTAGTGGAACTTTTAATCCCAGCTCCTGCCCCTGGGGGTGAGAGGAGGAGATATTTGATAGTCCAAAGCAGAAAGTAAATATAGAGTAAATTACTTCCATGTAATTGGGGAGATTATTTCAAGTAGATTGCAACTTGGAAATGGATTGCTTCTTTTCAAAACCAAGGGTGACTTGTATATCTCCCATAGTGGCTTCAAGGTAGCACTGAAGGAAAGCACAATTCTAGGCTTTTAAGGCCAACTATAGCTAGTATATTTTATAAAGTCAAAACAACACATCTTGGATCCTCGCATTACTCAGATCTGTGCAGTAGTTAAGAGGAACAGAAATAGAGACAGATAAAGAAATGTGGCCAACAGTAATATACCACCTTAAAAATCTGAACTATGAGTCTTACGTAGAAAACAGAAAACTCTTTGCAATTGATATAATTGCCCTCATTCAAGGAAATGGTCAATTGGACCTGAAATGGTGTGGAAAAGTATGGGAGGGAATCTGTACGACACACCTAAAAGAACTATTATACATTTTTTCATACATTGAGGCCAGTTTTCCCAGTAGTTTCCATGCTTTGGTTCCAGCGCTCTTTCTTGAAGCCAGTATGAATAGGCTCCAATTTTGTGCTCATGTAATAGTCTTTCCCATTTTTGTCTCCTCTTCTTAAGTGTGCAGGCTCTAGAATCAGAGAAACCTTGTTGAGACTCAAGGCTGCCTTCATCTATCACCTGAGTTTGGGCAAATTGCCTGGCCTCTCTCAGCCTTAGTTGTAAGGGAGGTAATAATGATATTTGCTTCACAGGCAAAATGTTGTGAAGACCTAACGAGAAAATTCATGTAAAGTGCTTGTCACCTAGTTTCTTTAATGATTATGATGATAACTCCACATAATAAATTATTTCTCATATGACATCATATTTAGCTTTCTCACCATTCAATATTTCTTTAACTTATTCAGTGTGTAGCATTCAGAATTGAACAAAATACTCCAGATATAGGCTTATATCAAGAGTACAAATGAGATGACCATCTTCTTCATTTTCAGTTCCATACTTCTGTTGAATTATAATTCGTTATAACCGATTAGAGTATTAAATGTTTTTGTTTATGTTTTATCTTTTTTGTGGAGAGAGAGGATGGCTACCCCAGTCAAATTGCTTAATAAACTCTCTCCTTTGCTGTTGTACTTTGGTAGTTTTAGACCCTGGTGCAGGACCTTACATTTATTTCATTACATGTGATCTATTATATGTTAGTTCTTCTTTTAAATCTATGGAATCCATTTGTTTATTCATTCATTTATTATTGAAACTTTCAAAAATATATTTATCATGGACCAGGCTCAGTACCAGTTTTTTGCCCTACTCTGTTATTTTTAAATTCATTCAAGTTTTAGTAGAGCACAGTTTTTATGTCTTCAGGCAAATTGTTGCATAACGTGTTGGGCTAAGCGCTAGGGCACAGGCCTAAGGAATGTCTTAGAAGCTCTTCTCAGGCTGACTGATGCTGTTAGGGTGCTGTAGTTTAATCATTATTAATCAATCTTATTGTGGTATCATTTGGTACAAATTATATTTCAACTTGACCAGCAGGAAATCTCGAGACCCTCTCAGAATTCTTGTTCAAGTCAAGATTCACTAGATCTATCTAGTAGACTAATTCAATAGTCTTATCAAGATAAAAAGATTAATATGATGTGATTTCTAAGTGAAATTAGTCTGGCTTGTATTCAAAAAGGGCTCAGAGCACATAATTTCACAACACATTCTAACATTTTGAAGAATTTAAATAAAATAGATCATACTACATAAAACATATGACAGCTATCTGTTTCAGATGCTCATCCTCACCAGCATAGAATGTCGAGGATGTTAGTGAGAGAATTGGGCAGATGAGCTAGGTAAAAACAAACCAGCCTCAGATACTGCCCTTACCTTGGTTGTAGAGCACTTGCTTTATATTTACTAAGTTTTTTATATGTATTTCTCCTCTTTTGACCTCTTGTGGTCAGGGCTGTGCTTTTACGTCTCTCTTGTAATTTCTATTACAGTGCATGACACAACATAGGTGATTCTTAACTGCTTTAAAATTGATATACTCAGGATTTATTTGTAAACCTAATGCCCAGCCTATTACAGGACATGGCAAACAAAGAAGAGGTCTACAGGTCCTAGGGCATTCCTAGAAACTTTCAGAGGCTTAGCAGGCATGCTCCTTACACTCTATGAAACTCAAATGACTAGCAGCCGAGTACAATGAGTGAGTAGTAGTGAAACGGCATCCTCAAATATGGAGAAATTGGTGGTCATTTTCATTTTTTGTCATTACTAGGATTTGGGAATTCTAGGGGAAACATTCCAAGGCCAAATTTGCCTGTTACGCCAGGTGTTTCTTGACTTCCTACTTTTACATTCCAGTCCCTTATAATGAAAAGGACATCTTTTTGGGGTGTTAGTTCTAAAAGGTCTTGTAGGTCTTCATAGAACCATTCAAGTTCAGCTTCTTCAGCGTTACTGGTCAGGGCATAGACTTGGATTACCGTGATATTGAATGGTTTGCCTTGGAAAAAAACAGAGATCATTCTGTCGTTTTTGAGATTGCATCCAACTACTGCATTTCGGACTCTTTTGTAGACCATGATGGCTACTCCATTTCTTCTAAGGGATTCCTGCCCACAGTAGTAGATATAATGGTCATCTGAGTTAAATTCATCCATTCCAGTCCATCTTAGTTCGCTGATTCCTAGAATGTCGACGTTCACTCTTGCCATCTCCTGTTTGACCACTTCCAATTTGCCTTGATTCATGGACCTAACAGTCCAAGTACCTATGCAATACTGCCCTTTACAACATCAGTCTTTGCTTCTATCACCAGTCACGTCCACAGCTGGGTATTGTTTTTGCTTTGGCTCCATCCCATCATTCTTTCTGGAGTTATTTCTCCACTGATCTCCAGTAGCATATTGGGCACCTACAGACCTGGGGAGTTCCTCTTTCAGTGTCCTATCTTTTCGCCTCTTCATACTGTTCATGGGGTTCTCAAGGCAAGAATATTGAAGTGGTTTGCCATTCCCTTCTCCAGTGGACCACATTCTGTCAGATCTCTCCACCATGACCCGTCCATCTTGGGTGGCCCCACACAGCGTGGCGTAACAGGCAAATTTGGCCTTTGAGTACAGAATGAAACAGGGCAAAGGCTAATAGAGTTTTGCCAAGAGAACGCACTGGTCATAGCAAACACCCTCTTCCAACAATACAAGAGAAGACTCTACACATGGTTATCACTAGATGGTCAACACCGAAATCAGATTGATTATATTCTTTGCAGCCAAAGATGGAAAAGCTCTATACAGTCAGCAAAAACAAGCCTGGGAGCAAACTGTGTCTCAAATCATGAACTCCTTATTGCCAAATTCAGACTTAAATTGAAGAAAGTGGGGAAAACCACTAGACCATTCAGGTATTACCTAAATCAAATCCCTTATGATTATACAGTGGAAATGACAAATAGATTTAAGGGACTAGATCTGATAGACAGAGTGCCTGATGAACTATGGACAGAGGTTCATGACATTGTACAGGAGACAGGGATCAAGACCATCCTCATGGAAAAGAAATGCAAAAAAGCAAAATGGCTGTCTGAGGAGGCCTTACAAATAGCTGGGAAAAGAAGAGAAACGAAAAGCAAAGGAGAAAAGGAAAGATGTTCCCATCTGAATGCAGAGTTCCAAAGAATAGCAAGGAGAGATAAGAAAGCCTTCCTCAGCGATCAATGCAAAGAAATAGAGGAAAACAACAGAATGGGAAAGACGAGAGATCTCTTCAAGAAAATTAGAGATACCAAGGGAACATTTCATGCAAAGTTAGGCTTGATAAAGGACAGAAATGGTATGGACCTAACAGAAGCAGAAGATATTAAGAAGAGGTGGCAAGAATACACAGGAGAACTGTACAAAAAAGATCTTCATGACCCAGATAATCATGATGGTGTGATCACTCACCTAGAGCCAGACATCCTGGAATGTGGAGTCAAGTGGGCCTTAGGAAGCATCACTATGAACAAAGCTAGTGGAGGTGTTGGAATTCCAGTTGAGCTATTTCAAATCCTGAAAGATGATGCTGTGAAAGTGCTGCACTCAATATGCCAGCAAATCTGTAAAACTCAGCAGTGGCCACAGGATTGGAAAAGGTCAGTTTTCATTCCAATCCCAAAGAAAGGCAATGCCAAAGAATGCTCGAACTACCACACAATTGCACTCATCTCACAGGCTAGTAAAGTTATGCTCAAAATTCCCCAAGCCAGGCTTCAGCAATACGAGAACTGTGAACTTCCAGATGTTCAAGCTGGTTTTAGAAAAGGCAGAGGAGCCAGAGATCAAATTGCCAACATCCGCTGGATCATCAGAAAAGCAAGAGAGTTCCAGAAAAACATCTATTTCTGCTTTATTGACTATGCCAAAGCCTTTGACTGTGTGGATCACAATAAACTGTGGAGAATTCTGAAAGAGATGGGAATACCAGACCATCTGACCTGTCTCTTGAGAAACCTGTATGCAGGTCAAGAAGCAACAGTTAGAACTGGACATGCAACAACAGACTGGTTCCAAATAGGAAAAGGAGTACGTCAAAGCTGTATATTGTCACCCTGCTTATTTAACTTACATGCAGAGTATATCATGAGAAATGCTGGGCTGGAAGAAGCACAAGCTGGAATCAAGATTCCTGGGAGAAATATCAATAATCTCAGCTGTATATTAACACCACCCTTATGGCAGAAAGAGAAGAACTAAAGAGCCTCTTGATGAAAGTGAAAGAGGAGCGTCAAAAAGTTGGCTTAAAGCTCAACATTCAGAAATCTAAGATCATGGCATCTGGTCCCATCACTTCATGGGAAATAGATGGGGAAACAGTGGAAACACTGTCAGACTTTATTTTTTGGGGCTCCAAAATCACTACTGATGGTGATTGCAGCCATGAAATTAAGATGCTTACTCCTTGGAAGAAAGGTTATGACCAACCTAGATAGCATATTTAAAATCAGAGACATTACTTCGCCAACAAAGGTCCGTCAAGTCAAGGCTATGGTGTTTCCAGTAGTCATGTATGAATGTGAGAGTTGGACGGTGGAGAAAGCCGAGTGCCGAAGAATTGATGCTTTTGAACTGTGGTGTTGGAGAAGACTCTTGAGGGTCCCTTGAACTGCAAGAAGATCCAACCAGTCCATCCTAAAGGAGAGTAGTCCTGTGTTCATTGGAAGGACTGGTGTTGAAGCTGAAACTCCAATACTTTGGCCACCTCATGTGAAGAGTTGACTCATTGGAAAAGACCCTAATGCTGGGAAGGATTGGGGGCAGGAGGAGAAAGGGACGGCAAAGGATGAGATGGTTGGATGGCAGCACCAACTTGAAGGGCATGGGTTCGGGTAGACTCCAGGAGCTGCTGATGGACAGGGAGGCCTGGCATGCCGCGGTTCATGTGGTCACAAAGAGTCAGACTCGACTGAGCGACTGAACTGAACTGAGGGGAAAAATTGCACGTTAAAAAATAATTTCCCCAGATCAGAAGGGGAAAGTGATTTTTTAACATGTAAGAGAAGAGCAACTAGAAAAACATGTTGGTTAGATGAATAAGTAATGTTTGTGAAAGTGCACTTTACACTGTGAAACCTTTCATAAATGGAAAGATGATGCAAGTGATGGCTTATTAGGCTCAGAAATTGAAATAGGAGTCTTGTCTTAATGTTCCACATACACATTTTCCCTTTGAATAATATATTTTTTCAATGGGAAAAGTACTGGGACACTGAGTACTTTTTAAAATATAAATCAAAATGTGCTTGCCCAGTTTTTATTACTGGCTGCTCCATTTGACCTTCTGGCTTTTGCTGGTAAACATATACATGTGTACTTAATATTGTTGTTCTAATTACTCTCTTACTTTCCCATCTTAACCAACTTCAGTCTGCTATTCTGATTTGACTTAGACTTTCCAATTCTTATACTGTCAGGATTTCAAAGATGTATTTTTATAAAACAGTTTCTTTGAAAGCACTTGAACCAGAAGTCAAATGGCATGATGTAAGCAATAGTTTTTCAATGAAGAAATGAAAATTCTCAATAATGATAAATAAGGAATCTAACCTATTGACACCAATTTGGCTACACTGTATTGATTTCTATAAAAATATTATAAAAGAGAGTGCTACACATATTCTACTGATCAAATAATAAGTATTCTTAGCAAAGAAAGAAATAGTGCAGGATACACGAGTTTGTCTTCGCGTGTCACCTACTATTAGTTATCCCTCACTGATTCAAGTATTTTCAAGTATTTTCCTGGATTCAGGTGGGTCAGGCTGTCAAGGGGGAACCTCGAGGCTGAATGTGGCTGTAGATACAGAATTGAGTGGGCATGATCTGGAGATCACTATTTAAAGGTGAGTTCACTATTTAAAGAGCAGAAAAAATGGTCCTACTACTTCCTCAGCGATCATGATTACCACAGTATAAAAATAGAATTCCAAAAGTTCCCATAAGTGTCTCAGTTTCTTTCTCAGAGCCTCAGGATCTTTAGAGATATATTCCAGAGTTGTTTTTTTGGCTGTTTCACCTACTCATGTGTAAACTAATGAAAGTTGATGGTGGGTTGGGTGGATTGGATGAGTCTTCTCAGGTCCTTCATTCCACCTGAGCTACATGTGCCAGGAAGAGCCCCTTATAAGCCAAGTCAGCTCTACATATGACAGCTTTGCACAGCTCAGTGGGAACTTGACACTGTCATACATGTAGCTCTAATCCTTCTGTGCAGTTGGCAAATCCAGAATTTCTAGATTTAGGTGTTTAGGATGTCAATCTGAAAGAAGGAAAGGGGCCTTGTTTTGAGACTGCTTTGCCCGGCAAGCGCAACATCTTTCCTTAACTTGAATGCTATTTTGTCATATTTTAGAGGTGGGCAGATGGAGATACTAAAGAGGAATGCTAAGGAAACTCCAGGTCACCCCAAGATTCTTCTCATGGAAACCAGATTTAGTAAATACTACAAAGTCTTCATGCATTCATAGTGTTGTAAGAAGCATGATTTTTTTTTTTTGGAGAGTCTGAATTCACTCCAGGTAAATGGTTTTCAAAGTGTTGTCCTATTGAACTAGAATATCAGGGTGGTAGTGATGGTGGTGGTGGGGAGGATTTCTAGGAAGGGAGAGTCTGCATTTTTAATAAGCATCTTAGACAGAGCTTAATCCTGAGTAAAGTTTGGAATTATCATCTATGAAAAGATTCGCAAGATCTCTTGTTGCTCTGATGTATGGAATTTCTTCATTTTTGCACATTTTTCAGCTTTTGGTTTTGATTATCTCTTTATAGTTTCTTGGGATAGGAATGCCTCTCCTGGATTATTTTCCTCACTAGGTCTAGGATGTCTTCTGCATCTTTCTGAATGAGTTGTACAGTCAGGGAGTCCCTGGGAACCTTCCATGGTCCATCTAAGAAGGAGATGACTTGCATTTATAGCACACAGTATAGGCAGTGATGGGATTTCCAGGTGGCACTAGTGGTAAAGAACCCACCTGCGAATGCAGGAGACATAAAGAGATATGGGTTTGATCCCTGAGTTGGGAAGATCCTCTGAAAGAGGTAATGGCAACCCACTCCACTATTCTTGCCTGGAGAATCCGTTGGACAGAAGAGGCTGGTGGGCTACAGTCTATAGGATCTCAAAGATTTGACATGACTGAATGACTTCACATGCACACACGCATAGGCAGTGATCTTGGGCAACAAGAAAAGCATAATGACAATAATATTTTTGGGGGGCAATAATACTAATACCATATATTTGAATAATCTACAATTCACAGTTAAGTTCAATTAAATTACATGAATTCATAAATTACATAGGGCTTCCCTGGTGGCGCAGAGGGTAAAGCATCTGCCTGCAGTGTGGGAGACCAGGGTTTGACCCCTGGGTTGGGAAGATCCTCTGGAGAAGGAAATGGCAACCCACTCTGGTATTCTTGCCTGGAAAATCCCATGGATGGAGAAGCCCGGTAGGCTACAGTCCATGGGGTCGCAAAGAGTCGGACACGACTGAGTGACTTCACTTTTTTCACTATAAATTATATAATCTCATCAATTCTCACAATTTGATGTGAAGCTAGGTACTATTACTCCTGTTTTACAGATTAAGAAATTGAGGATGGCTCTCTACTCCTATCCTGCAAATAGGTTCATCACTATCATTTTTCTAGAGAAGAGACTTGTGGACATGGGGTGGGAGAAAGGAAAAGATGGGATGAATTGAGGGAATAGGATTGACTTACATACACTACCACGTGTAAAAGAGATAGCTTGTGGGAACCTGCTGTAAAGCACAGGAAGCTCAGCTTGGTGCTCTGGGATGACCTAGAGCAGTGGAATGGTGATAGTGGCAGGGAGGCTCAGCAGGGAGGAGATATATGTATACATACAGCTGATTAACATTGTTGTACAACAGAAACTAACACAATATTGTAAAGCAATTATCCTCCAGTTAAAAAAAATCATACTAAAAGAGAAAAAGAAATTGAGAAGACAAGGCCCTACCATAGGTCAGCAGACTCGTGTATGGAAGAATGGGACCTGGAGTCAGGGTCTTCCCACAACTGGCCCGCGAATGCTGACACATGCCCTCTGATGGCCTCCTGAGTGGCTTTTGTGCGCATACATTGTAAGCTGATGCTGAGAACAGAGAGGTTGTGTCAGACCACTCATGTTCTGATGTTTGTAATTTTGGTGGGGAAAACCTCCAATTAATTGCCATGGACATCCACTTGTTGAATGATCATTTTGTCTTGGGAAAGATGTTTCTGAGTTGGTCTAGCCTTCCCCATCAGTGCTACCTGAGGCCTCACTATGTTTGAAATGGCTCTCACCCTTACATAATTTGCCATTATATTACCCCAGGGAAGTCATGAATTAAGAGTTCCAAAAACCTTTCTCCTCATAACTGATTATGCTGTACTTACAGACACATCTAGTCACAGGCTTTTTAGACATTTCCATTGCTTTATCTGGGGCTTCCCACGTGGCACTAGTGGTAAAGAACTTGCCTGCCAATGCAGGAGACGTAAGAGACATGGGTTCGATCCCTGGGTTTGGAGGATCCCTTGGAAGAGGGCGTGGCAACCCACTCCAGTATTCTTTCCTGGAGAATCCCATGGACAGAAGAGCCTGGTGGGCTACAGTCCATAGGATCACAAAGACATGACTATGTGACTTAGCATGCACATTGCTTTATTTTGATCATCTTGATTTAATTCCTTGGTTAAAGTCATCAAACTAAAGAAGAAACGGAGAGCTTCTAGGCTCCTGCTAGATATCCCTGAAGACAGGAGCAGTAGGGGGTCAAGCTAGCTTCTGCCGTGACCTCTGGTGACGGAGACACACTGTCAGGGCCTGCAGCCCCTAAGAACTAGATTCTTCTCATTAGCACACAATTCTTTATGTTGGGCTGAGACTTGCACACTTTGCCTTCCACACTCTGGTCCTTGTTCTGATCTCTTAACAGAGATGTCTTGTCCCTTGTTTTCATGTGAGAGTTTTTCAAACACAGGGGCCAGTCATCATGTAGGTCCAGAGTCAGATGATTCAGAGTTGTTAGGGCTGAACTGTGTGTCCCTAAAGTTCACACATTGATGTCCTCACTGTGGGAGATGGTGATGGATGGAGAAGCCTGGCGTGCTGCAGTCCATGGGGTCGCAAATAGTCGGACACGACTTAGTGACTGAACAACAACAACCTAATACTTCAGAATGTGACTGCATTTTTAGATTAAGTCTTGAAAGAGGTAATAAATTAAAATGAAGTTATTAGGATAGACCCTATTCTAATATAGCTGATGTCTTGATAGAAAAAATTAGGACAGCAAGACCTAGAAAGACACAGAAAGGAGACCAGGTGAAGGTCCAGGGAGAAGATGGCCATGTATAAGCCAAGGAGACAGGCCCCAGAAGAAACCAGCCTGCCAGCATCTTGGCTCAGACTTCTAACCTCCAGGACTGTGAGAAAATAAATGTTGTTTAAGTCACCCAGTCTATGGTATCTGGTGGCAACCTGAGCAGACTAAGACAGGAGTCAGATATATATGGAGCTGGAGCCAAGGAGATAGATTAGATCATCTAGACAAATGTGTAGGGAGAGAGTGGAAGAGAACCATGGGGTAAAAACCTTGCAGAGTAGTTAACGAGAGAAGAATTGTGAGAGTACAGTGAGAGAAGACAACAACAGAAAGAGTCCTTTGCTTCTTTTATATTGGGTTCTAAATTCCTTAACCTTGTGTCTACTTTTGTCAAAATTGTCTTTAGTGTTTAAAGACTCTCTTCTCTCCTTGCCCCCATGCACCAAATTAAGAAGGTGTGGTTTTTAAATCTGAATGTTTTTCATCATAACATTCAATGAGTCATTGAATTAGGGGGTCATTCTCAGAAGCTACTTAAGGAATTTTTCAAAGTTCACATTTCTTTGACACAGACTATGAAATTCAATTTCAGTGTAGTTTCATAGTGAGATACTAAAATATTTTATGAAGACAAACAAATAAACAAAACCCCAAACCCCACATAACTCCCATGTGCTTCTGATGTGCCCACTGATTGACATACACTAATCCAGATGAAAGTAAAAATGAATTTCCTGAACATGCATGGAAATAATGCCAGGCCATTGTAGATTTCAAACTTCATGGAAAATTAAAAACTTCCCCTCTTTTGGAAAGATGTTTTATGAATCCAGTAAATATAGCCTAAGTTTCCTATTCTTATTAGCTTATTACTTTCAGACTAACGTTGAAAATGATCATTGTCTGATGGCCTTTGGGGATATTTATGTTCCTTTTCCCAGCAATGGGTTCCCTTGGCCAGCCGGCACTGTTCTTTTTCCATATTTCAGGATCTCAGTTTGAAACAAGCTATGAAAGCTTACAACAGTCAATCATATTGACCATCACATTATTCTTTGTGACTTGGGAGAATACCCCTGTTACCTCAAGTGCTCTATCTGCTGAGAATTAGGAACCATTTCTATGTAATAAAGAACTATTGATCACTGGGAAGTATAGTCTTCCTTCTTGTGGAAGAAAACTTATGACATTGAACTTGATAAGAGTCATCATTTTCACAAGCTTGAATGAAACACGTCTTATTTGTCTCCCTTCCCACCTCTGCAGGTTCAAGTATGCAGAGAAGACCAAACCGGAAAGAAGACATCGCTTTAGACTGAAACAAATCAGGGCTAACCAGGTAATCAACTTCTGTATAAAAGCAATGAATTGTGCTACTCTAACTTGGCTGTTTCAAAGAAACTCCAATGTGCTCTTTATTCATTTCTGGATTGTTTCAAACCAGTGTCCAGTAGGGTCTTGAGAATAACCAGAATAGCTAGACTCTGTTACTTTAGTTCAGGTATTTAGGAATATTAAGTTCTGAGTAGGTTGTAGAGCTGACTATAAAGGATGCTTAAAACATCACAGTGGCACTGTAGGGGATGTTTCTGTCCTGAAAATTTCCAGGTCTGCCTGGTGGGTACTAACTTGACTGGTTCCTCCGATTTAAGGATGCTAAAAGTATACTTTGCGGCCCCAAGTTATATTTTATCCATGTCTCTGACACTCCACCTCCAAAGAGTCATTCCTTTGTTTTCCTTTGCTTCACTCAAACTGAAAATTCTTTTGGTTTGTGCAAAATACAAAACTACCATATGCAAGCAAATACATTAAGGTAGTGATTAGCTTTGCTTTCCAGTGACTAAAAGGAACTAGTTGAGCTAGAAGAAACTTGCAATTTCATCATTGGGAAAGAAGGAAAGGTTTGCTAAGTAGGTGAAGGGAAAGCACAGAGAGAAGAGGAAGGGGCCAGCTGACATTTTTTGCCCACTTGGGAATTCTGAATGGGGCTAATTGCCCACTCGAGCCTCCCAGGTGGTGCTAGTGGTAAAGATCCTGCTTGCCAATGCAGGAGCTATAAGAGACGCGAGTTCAATCCCTGGGTTAGGAAGATCCCCTGGAGAAGGGCATGGCAGCCCACTCGAATATTCTTACTTGGGGAATCCCATGGCAGCTACAGTACGTAGTCACACAGAGTTGGACACAAATGGAGCAACTTAGCACATCTGAAACTGCCCACTCAGTACTACTTAAAAACAAAACAAACATATCTTTGAGAGCACTTTATTGCACTGTTTCAGTAATTTTACTGGCCAGGACTCAGCAAGACTAGACTTAGGAAGGGTGGTTAACATTTCAGCTCTAGTATGACTTGTAAAGCATGACATTGATTTGGGCACAGAGGCTAGAATATTTGAGGCGTCCCCTTCAAAGCTCAATCGCAGAGGGCAGAAAAGAGAGTTGGTCATTAATATCACATTCCCCGTTTTGTAAGTTCGAGCTTGAGTTATGAACCATTCAAAGATCATTTTGTTCCGGCATTCAATTTTCTTCTTTTCACTTAGAAAAGACCTTTTATGCCAAAGACCACTTGAGATGTCCCTGATTCCTCTGTCTTTCACTCACTGACTCCTGGCTCCTGGAATCTGTTGGACCTGTATTTCCATTCACCATTTCTCAGGAGGGAAATGATTCTAGTGACCTCACTGTGGGGAGACACTACTTTCTGGTGAGTTATCAAACTGCCAGGCTGTTCTGTGTAAGTGGGCTCTTGGCTCTGGAGTAGGAAAGTAATGCCTTCATCAGCTAACATTGAAACATCTTGGTGAACTCGCTAAGTGCGTGGGGCACCCTAACCACCGTTTTTGGTGGGAAGATCAGGCTGTCACTTGTACTTCACCTTCAGAATTCCCCCCTGCTTGAATTAAGCTCTGCAGGCAGAGTCCTGGATTCTGAGAAGGATAGAGACCCTGAAGACATACTGGCATTTATTCCTCACATTGCTCCTGAGGACACACAAGAGAGTGTTCTGGCCAAATTAGCCAGTTACTGGTTCCCTGAATAACTTCGGTTTTGGACCCCTGACTTGCCTCTGTGAGTAAGTGGGCGGTTATTTTCCCTGAGTATTTTTGCCCCTTGGCTTTCCTGTCACTACATGAACACTTAGCCCACAGATTTCTGTTATCTAACCAGGTGCATCGGTCTGTGGTGGAGACGGGAGGGGAGGAACGCCCCTCTGACTCAGGTTTTGCACAAACAAAACTCATCCTTGTTAGCAAAGGCAGGAGGAGCACCCATGGCTGCTCAGATCAGATTTTCTCCCCACAATCTGTAGGGCAGTGCAGATGGGTGGGTTTTTACGGCAAGATAAGCAACTGGAGGGCTCCACTTGGGTATGCTAAAAAAAATTAAAATGTCAATATTTACACATGACCTTCAAGGCTCTTACACTCTTGCTTTCTTAGGATTCAGTACAGACTGCGTTTTCTTTAGCCTGTTACCAACAGCTTGGAAATTCAGTTAGAGGACATAACCCAAATGTTCTCCAAATGTTCCTTCCAAATGGTCATCGTGAAAAGTGCTGTTTTAAGGCGTGCAACCTTTCTGCACTAAGAGAGGGCTGTCGTCCTGCTTACCCAACTGCGGGGGAATTATCTGGAGATTAAAACCACCGATGATAAAGATAGTGCTGCCAAGCTGCTTTAATTTGTTGATAACTAAAGCACAAGAGGCCTCTTACAGGCTTCTCGAAGCCTCACTATTGTGTAGTGCACATTCAACCCCTGCTTGTGTGCTGACACAAACAAATAAATGCGATCATAATGGTTGAAATGTAGTTAGAAACACAATTGAGAACATCTGTATTGTAAGCAGAAATAAATTAGAAATACTGAAGTGTTGTGTAGCTGTGAAAACGAAGGAATAAAAAAAATAACCCACAGTACCTGGATTAAGTGGTTATAAATAATTTATAAAGCAAAAATCTCATTACCCCCTGTGTAAACTCCCCCCTCAATGAAATATATTTTATGAATGTAGTAACACTGTAATAACCAAAGCATTTGTTTTTCCCCACAAACTTTCCATTTCATAACTGGGAGATTGTTTGGATTTACAAGTTCAGGACAAAACATCCCCGAGTTTACTGGTTTTGTTTTCTTCCTTGTGACCTTCAGCTCCGGGACTCTGTGGGGCTTTGCACGCCTTATCAGAATGCTGCTTTGCACATGTGAAAGTTTTCTCCAAATACCTTTCTGTAAATATATTAACAGAGGTGAATACAAATCCCCTCAGCTCTGGGGGAAAGGGCCTTGAAACTTGCATTGCAGTACCCACAAGGAGGGTAGGAGGCGCGCTTCCTGTCCAGGACTATGTCACCCACGTGACTCCTGGAGTCCAGGCCACTGTTAACAGACCCAGTCATGTTGTCTGTATAACTAAATAAAGTGACGGTTGCCAAATTAGCGAGTTTGTCCAGCTGAGCTATGGGGCCATTACATGGGTGGCCAGAATTTTCCACCGGGCCCTATCCTCAGCATAGCCAGGATCCAAGGGGAGCTTGATTCTCTGCACACTCCCTCACCCCTGCAGCTCTTCCCTCTCCAGTTTCTTGGTTCCTTTTTCCTATCATAAACCTGTAGTCAGACTCTGGAACATCATGAGACTCAGTGGCATGCTCAAGGGTTAAGCATGACTCTGGTGTCCTGTCGTTTATGAAACCCAGTTCTTCTGAGTCATGCAAGGTGAACCCCCATATCTTTAAGAGATGCTAGGGAGGGTGGTAAAGCAGAGGAAGCTGGCTCGTTACAACCTTTTATGTAACAGGAGACACCCTAAGCCTTATCGGCTCCTACCTCAAATACCTTGTGATTCCTTCTGAGCTTTTAATTAATGAGTTAACATACATCCTATCTGGCTCTCCTGGAGTCCTTGGAATGGTTCCTAAGTGAACCACAGATATCCACAAAGATAACTATCTGATTTCTAGCGTGAAGCCTGGTCAGGTGCTGCTCCACTCTCATGACTTATGACCATGTTCTATTTCTGCCTCACCCATTGGAATAGCTGTGTGGCTAAGCCAATAAGCAGAATGACCCCTTTAGATTCTCTTCTGGTAAGAAGTCACTCATGGACTCATCTTTGGAGTCACATTCAGAAACATGTAATTTCTCCTTGTTCAGGTATGCAGCTAGTGGGGGAAATTACTAGGTTATGAGTCAGAAGATTGCTCTGACGTCTTCTTGAATCTACTTGAGTGACTTTGGATTCGTCCACCTTTGAGCCTCACTTATTATTGAAAATGGGGATAGTATTACCTCACACTTTTTACTTTAGTGTGACCTAAATAAGGTCATGCACATAAAAGGGCTATTTATGCAGTGTTATTGAATGGTTTAGAGCGTTATGTGTTATTGGAGGGTATGGTGTTATTTGTCTTTGTTCAGGCTCCATAACAAAATACAACACACTAAGTAGTTTGTCAGCAAAATAATTCATTTCTTTAAGCTCTGGAGGCTGGAAGTCTGAAATCTGGGAGCCAGCGTGGTTAAGTGAAGGCTCTTTTCTGGGTTGTAGACTTCTCAGCTTCTGACTGTGTCTATGCATGCTGGAGTAGAAGGGAGGATCTTTCTGGAGCCTTTTTAAATTTAAATTTACTTATTTTTAATTGGAGGATGATTGTTTTACAATATTTTTAGTTTCTGCCATATATCAACATGGATCAGCCATAGGTATACATATGTCCCCTCCCTCTTGAACCTCTCTCCTGTCTCCCACTCCATCCCAGCCTTTTAGATTGTCACAGAGCACTGAATTTGAGCTTCCTGTTTCATACAGCAAATTTCCACTGACTATCTAATTTTACATATGGTAATGTATATGTTTCAATGCTACTCTCTCAATTTGTCCCACTCTCTCCTTCCCTCTCTGTGTCCACAAGTCTGTTCTCTGAGGGCATTGATCTCATTACAAGACCTCTGCCCCCATGACCCAATCACCTCCCATGGCTAGCTCCCTGATACATCAGCTTAGGGGTTAGGATTTCAACATGTGAGTTTTGGGGGGACACCAAGCATTCAGAATATAGTATTTTTATTAAAAGAAAATTTCTATCCTACCTATATTACAATATAGTTGGTTTGAGGATCAAATTAAATGAAATATGTGCAAAAGGCTTTGCACATCACTATATCATGAATGGAGTGGCAGAGCGCTGTCAGCTGGGTGGCTTGTGGTCAGTAGGTTAATGTACACATTTGCCAGAGCAGAATAGTTTTCTAAGCCAAAAAGAGGATGCATAAGCTGGAGACTTTAAATTTGGTCTTATGTTTATCAAGACATTTTTTGATTGTGAGCACCTCAATCAATTGTTTTGAGATTTTTAGCTCATTTCTTTTACTTCTAATATGAAGAAACAGCAGTCATCCCTTTACATGATCTTTGGGAAAACATAACTGAAATGAATTCCAAAGATAGCTTTTAAGGACAAAGTTATGTGAAGGACAGAAATTGTGTGTGGACTCTCTCAGCAATGAATAGGCACGTCTCCACATACCCCTAGGATCTCAAGCTGATAATGTAACAACGAGAACCTATTGAATCAGGACAAGAGAATGGTTCTGCTCGTGTGACAATCTAGGTCTCAGAGTCTGGTAGGCAGGCGGGGTGGAAAGAGCAGATTGCATTTTCAGGAGAAAGGTTAAGCTTGAATGTTTTGGACAGGAGGTGGTTTAGATGCATTTTTAAAAAGTCCTTGAATTTACCTGATGAGTTTTGTGTCCTTGTGATGGTTGTAGCCTATTGCAGGGTAGGAATAAATTTAGCAACACAAAAGAGGTCATTTAAAAATCTCTCCTTTCAGATGCCCCATTTTGTCTGGTGCCCCTTCTAGCTTTCTCTTCTTCACAAATTTGGCAGCCTGTGAGGCTGCCCTTCTGATCATGAGTTTACAATTAGTGGTATGTGGTTTCAGAAATGTTTCAAAACTTTTATAAAAGAGTTGTGAAAAGGTGGAGGTTTCCAGAAAACCCATAACAGAAGTTCAGAGATCCATTTATTTATGTATTTAGACTTTAAAAGAACATTTCAGTTTAAACTAATTTTAGGCTTGAAAATGTTGAAAAAATACTATAAAGTATTCCTTTATATCCCTCACTCTGCTTCTACTTGTGTTAAAGTCTCTCATCACCATTATAATTATCAAGAATAGGAGATTAACATTAGTACAGTGTTAGTAACTAAACTATAGACTTCATTAGAAATTCACAAAGTTTCCTACAAATATCGTTTTCCAGTTCCAGGATCGTATCCAGAACCTCACATTGCATTTTGCCTCCAATCTGTCACAGTTTCTCAGTCTTTCCTTGTCCCTTATGACTGGCTATTTTCGAAGAGTAGTGATCAGTAATTTTGCAAAATATTCTTTAACTTAGCTTTGTCTAATGTTTTCTCATGATTGGGGTAAGGTTATGCAGGTTTTGCAAAAATACCACAGAAATGATATTGTGTCCCTTTTCAGCACATCATATCATATGATATAATACATGATGCCAATATGTCTTATTCAGTTCAGTTCAGTTCACTCACTCAGTCGTGTCTGACTCTGTGACCCCATGGACTGCAGCACGACAGGTTTCCCTGTCCATCACCAACTCCCGGAGCCTATTCAAACTTATATCAATCACGTGGTGATGCCATCCAGCCATCTCATCCTGTCATCCCCTTCTTCTCCTGCCTTCAATCTTTCCCAGCATCAGGGTCTTTTCCAATGAGTCGGTTCTTTGCATCAGGTGGCAGAACTATTGGAGTTTCAGCTTCAGCCTCAGTCCTTCCAATGAATATTCAGGACTGATTTCCTTTAGGATTGACTGGTTTGATCTCCTTGCAGTCCAAGAGATTCTCAAGAGTCTTCTCCAACACCACAGTTCAAAAGCATCAATTCTTTAGTGCTCAGCTTTCTTTATAGTCCAAATCTCACATCCATACATGACTACTGCAAAAACGATAGCTTTGATTAGATGGACCTTTGTTGGTAAAGTAATGTCTCTGCTTTTTAATATGCTGTCTAGGTTGGTCACAGCTTTTCTTCCAAGGAGCAAGAATCCTTTAATTTCATGGCTGCAGTCACCATCTACAGTGATTTTGAAGCCCCCCCAAAATAAAGTCTCTCACTGTTTCCATTGTTTCCGCATCTATTTGCCATGAAGTGATGGGACTGGATGCCACGATCTTAGTTTTCTAAATGTTGAGTTTTAAGCCAACTTTTTCACTCTCTTCTTTCACTTTTATCAAGAGGCTCTTTAGTTCTTCTTCGCTTTCTGCCATAAGGGTGGTGTCATCTGTGTATCTGAGGTTATTGATATTTCTCCCAGCAATCTTGATTCCAGCTCGCGCTTCTTTCAGCCTGGCATTTCGCATGATGTACTCCGCATGTAAGTTAAATAAGCAGGGTGTCTTATTACCGGTGTGTCTTATTACTGGTGATATTTACTTTGATCACTTGGTTAAGTTGGTGCCTGCTTGTTTCTCCACAATGAAGTTACTATCTTTCCCTTTGTATTGATAAGTACTTTGAGGCAGGTACTTTGAGTTTATTCAAATTTCCTATCATTCTTGAATTTCTTCTGCATAAAATATTAAGCACCTAAGAGAAGGAAAAGCCATGACAAACCTAGACAGCATATTAAAAAGCAGAGACATTACCTTGTTGACAAAGGGCCATTGAGTCAAAGCTATTGTTGCTCCAGTAGTCATGTATGGATGTGAGAGCTGGACCATAAAGAAAGCTGAGTGCTGAAGAATTGATGCTTTTGAACTGTGGTGCTAGAGAAGACTCTTGAGAGTCCTTTGGACAGCAAGGAGATCAAACCAGTCCATCCTAAAGGAAATCAGTCCTGAATGTTCATTGGAAGGACTGAGGCTGAAGCTGAAGCTCTAATACTTTGGCCACCTGATGTGAAGTACTGACTCACTGAAAAAGACCCTGATGCTGGGAAAGATTGAAGGTGGGAGGAGAAGGGGACTACAGAGAATGAGACAGTTTGCTGGCATCACTGACTTGATGGACATGAGTTTGAGCAAGCTCTGGGAGTTGGTGATAGACAGGGAAGCCTGGCATGCTGCAGTCCATGGTGTTGCAAAAAAGTCAGACACGATTGAGTAACTTAACTGAACTGAAGAAAAAGAGATACATTCTTTGATGATTTGCTTCTTTTCACTTAATATATGTGAAACATCAGTTCTAGAGGTTTTGTTCATTCTTTTATACAGTCACATAGTACTCTATTACGTGGCAATACTAGTTTATTCAAGCACTCTTCCACATATGGGCATTTAAGTTGTTTCTAGTGTTTTGCAATTACAAACAATGAGGCAATGAATAAATTTGTGCATATGTATACTTATATTGTTGGAGATATGTCCCCTAGAACTGAGATTGCTAGGTTAAAAATAAAATGCACATGCAATTTTGTTAGACATTGTCAAATGTTCCTCTAGAAGGGTTGCAGTAATTTGCATTCTTACTAGAAATGTAGGTAAGTGCCTGTTTCTCCATAGCTTCAACAATAAGCTTAACTAATAAAATGTGTTTTCATATTTTACATGTTTTGCCAGTCTGGTAGGTGAAAAATGGATTTGTTGGAGTATGGATGAATTTGAGCAGTTTTTCACATGTTTGAAGGCTTTTTAAAAAATCTTTGGGATGTATGTGTGAATTTCCATTCATTTTTCTATCAGGATTTATGTTCTTTGTCCATTAATAATTAAGATTTCTTTGTATATAAAGAATATTAGCCCTTTTTTCTGGTATATATTACAAATATTTTCTTGCCATTCATCAGTTGTCCTGTGGTCTTGTTTATGGTGCTTTTTGTCATGCAAAATTTTTTTCATTCAAATGCAGTCAAATTTATTAACTTTTCTCTGGGTCTCTGATTTTAAACCATAGGTAGGAAGTCTTTTTCTTACCAAGGTTAAAGAATAGAATAATTTAGCTATGTTTTCCTTTATATGATTTGATTTCAATTTTTATATTTAGATCCCTAATCCACTTGGAGTTTATCTACTGTATGATGTGAGATATAGATGTATTTTAACTTTTCCAAATGATTACATACTTGTTTCAAACTATTCATTAAAAAGTTCATCTTTACCCCAGTGATTTGAGATGCCACTTTTTTCATATACTAAATTTCCATGCGATTTGGAGGCTATATCTGGACTACTCTATTCTAGTCTATTTGTCTGTTTCTCTACTCATGTTCCACATTGTTTTAATTATCAAGACTTTAGAGAATATTTCAATTTCTGATAAGAACTAGTCACCACACACAGTTTTTCTTTCTTAGTGTTTTTCTACCTATCTTTGCATGCTTTTTTTTCCATTTGAATTTTAGTATCAAACTGTCTAACTTCAGAAAATAGCTTGTTGTTATTTTATTGCTATTACATTCAATTTATTATTAACTTCGGGAGAACAGATTTTTTTATAATAATTACAATCCTATTAAGAATAGAGGATGTCTTTCCATTTGTTCTAGCCTTAATTAGTGTCATTCAAGAGTGTTTAAAAATTTTTCCTTTTGTAGGTTTGTATACTTTTTGTTAAACTTACTTGTAAGTAATGCATTTTGATGCTGTTGTAAATGGGTTTTTATTTACCATTATTTCGTCTGTTTATTATTTCTTTATATGAAGGGATTTGATTTTAATGAGCTAATTTCATATCCTACTACTTTGGTAAATTCTTTCAGTTTGAGTTAATTTTACTATTGATTCTTTGAATATTCCGGGTTTATTATATCATCTGCAAAAATAGTTTTCTTTCTTCTTTAGTCATTCTTATGCCTCTAGTTGATTTCTTTTGTCTAACTGTATTGTCCAATAGTACTAATAGTAGTAGAGATCACATGCATTTGTGCTCCTGATCTTAGTGGAGATGGCACTAGTGTTTCTTCATTAAATAAGATATTGACTTTAGAACTATTCATTATTTCAAGAAGTATCTTTCAATTCTTATACACTGGAGTAATTTTATCATGACTGTGTTGAATTTAGTCAAGTACTTTCTCAGTGTCTATGGAAATTGTCATATCATTTTTTTTTCCTTTAGACTTATTATTATGTATCAGTTCAGTTCAGTCGCTCAGTCGTGTCCGACTCTTTGCGACCCCATGAATTGCAGCACGCCAGGCCTCTCTGTCCATCACCAACTCCCGGAGTCTACCCAAACCCATGTCCATCGAGTCGGTTATGCCATCCAACCATCTCATCCTCTGTCGTCCCCTTCTCCTCCCGTCCCCAATCCTACCCAGCGTTAGGGTCTTTTCCAACGAGTCAACCCTTCGCATGAGGTGGCCAAAGTATTGGAGTTTCAGCTTCAACATCAGACCTTCCAATGAACACCCAGGATTGATCTCTTTTAGGATGGATTGATTGGATCTCCTTGCAGTCCAAGGGACTCTCAAGAGTCTTCTCCAACACCACAGTTCACAGTAGGCTGAATAATGGCTGTCAGGTCCTAATCCCCAAAACCTGTAAATGCTACCTTTTGCAATAAAAATATTGTAGACATGATTAAATTAAGGAACTTCAGATGAGGAAATTATCCTGGATTATCTAAGTGGACCCTAAATGCTATCACAAATGTGCTTGTAAAATAGAAGTAAAGTGAGATTAGACACCTATATAGGGGAGAAGGTGGTGAGAAGATGGAGGCATAGATTAGAGTGATGTAGTCACCAGATAAGACACTGATATGATTTAGTTGGATGAAGCTCCTTCTTTGGTAGATTCTTTATGAACAATATATAGGTACAGAATTCCATAAGTTCTTGTATATTAAAAATTGTTATTTGATATTTGGAGGATAGCTTGACTGTATATAAAATCCTTTGTTCACAGTTTCTTTCATTAAACTTTTAAAAAATGTTACTCCATTGTCACCATTTTTTGTACACTGATTTTTTTAAAACTCTGATGCCAGTTGAATTTTCTTGACATTATTAGTATTGCCAAAAAAAAAGTTTTGAAAAAATTATTTGTTCTTTTTGTCTGGGGGTCTTGAAGATTTTATCTTTGCATTTGAAATCTAAGAGTTTATAGCATATGTCTCAGTTTTGATTATTATTATTTACTTTTTTCAGATACCTAGTAAGCCTTTTCAACCTAGATTCATGTCTTTTTCTATTACTGGAAAATTTTTGTGGATTATAATTTTAAAGACTAATTGCATATCATTTGTTTTCTTTTTCTTCTCTATGACTCCAGTAGTACAAATATTATTCCTTTTTGCCTGTCTTCTATTTCCACTATTTTTCTCTGATCCACTTTATATTTTCCTTTGGGTCATTTCATTCTCTTGGTTGTTTTCCTGCATTTCTTCAATGTCCCTTATTATTTTCATTTGAGTCTGTTTTCTCTTGGGCACTATAATTTCTTCTTTATTTATAATATCATCTATTTTCTTCCATTCTTTCCTGAGTTCAGTCAACTATTTTTCATTCTCCCTCTTTTTGACCTTTTCTGTTCTCAGTGTTTGAATTCATAATTTAAAGTGTAGTTTTTCATATCTTTAAATCTTTGTTATGATATATTTAATTTGATTTGGAGTATAAGCATAAAGTTTCCTTCTGCTTCATGTTTTATTTTTGTTTTGTTTTTGTCTTTTTTTTTCTTGTTTTTTGGAGGAGGGTGGTTGGATTTTCCTCTGTTGATTTCTGTGTAAATTCATTCTGCTGTAGTCCTTTTTGGATTTTATTGTTCTGAGTTTCCTTTTTGTGATACTGGAATATTTTACATGGTTCTAACTGAAAGGCATTCTTCACTATTGTGTATTAAAATTCAAATACTTTAGCAGGTTTTCTTTGTTTTGGTGGTGGAAGAGGGATTATGAGTCCACTAATTTTGTTGATCTATTTCTTTCTTGCTGAACTCTACATTTTTCTTCATTTCTGCTTTACTACCTAATTGCTAAAGGACTCTTGTTCTTTCTTTTTTTCTCTTTTATTTTCTCTTCCAGAAGCTATGTGTTTGAAAGACAGTTCCTTTAAATCATACTTGCTCATTTAAACTATACCCATTCCTTTAAATTGTGTGCCTAGCCCTTTAAGGAGATGCCTACACCCTTTCAAAGGCACAAACTTTGAAATCTCCTTCAGGATATTCTGCTCTGTTTAATCTTTCTGGTGCCCTCTCTAACTTTCCTTAAGGTCCCCTTGACTGTTCCCTCTTCTGTATTCCTAGCAGTTTTTATTGACCCGTCTTTGCTTACAGCAAAGCTCTGTGGTGGGGGATGAAAGGGACAGAAAGGCATAGAATTTGTTTCTTTTTCTCTTTTTACTCACTGTATATATTTAACATTCTTAGCATTCCTTTAAAGTAATATTGAGAATATGATTTTGTAGGGAGATTTCATGGTTCTTAAGTTATTGTGTACTGTTCCATGGAGGAATGGATGATGGGAGGTTATTTACAATACACCTGTCATGCTGTGAAAGTGCTGGACTCAATATGTCAGCAAATTTGGAAAACTCAGCAGTGGCCACAGGACTGGAAAAGGTCAGTTTTCATTCCAATCCCAAAGAAAGGTAATGCCAAAGAATGCTCAAATTACCGCACAATTGCCCTCATTTCGCCCGCTGGTAAAGTAATGCTCAAAATTCTCCAAGCCAGGCTTCAGCAATACGTGAACCGTGAACTTCCAGATGTTCAAGCTGGTTTTAGGAAAGGCAGAGGAATCAGAGATCAAATTGCCAATATCCACTGGATCATCGAAAAAGCAAGAGAGTTCCAGAAAAACATCTATTTCTGCTTTATTGACTATGCCAAAGCCTTTGACTGTGTGGATCACAAGAAACTGTGGAAAATTCTGAAGGAGATGGGAATATCAGACCACCTGACCTGCCTCCTGAGAAATCTGTATGCAGGTCAGGAAGCAACAGTTAGAACTGGACATGGAATAACAGACTGGTTCCAAATAGGAAAAGGAGTATGTCAAGGCTGTATATTGTCACCCTGCTTATTTAACTTATATGCAGAGTACATCATGAGAAACGCAGGGCTAGAGGAAGCACAAGCTGGAATCAAGACTGCCAGGAGAAATATCAATAACCTCAGATATTCAGATGACACCACCCTTTGGCAGAAAGTGAAGAAGAACTAAAAAACCTCTTGATGAAAGTGAAAGTGGAGAGTGAAAAAGTTGGCTTACAGCTCAACATTCAGAAAACTAAGATCATGGCATCTGGTCCCATCACTTCATGACAAATAGATGGGGAAACAGTGGAAACAGTGGCTGACTTTATTTTTCTGGGCTCCAAAAATCACTGCAGATGGTGATTGCAGCCATGAAATTAAAGGATGCTTACTCCTTGGAAGGAAAGTTATGACTAAGCTAGCCAGCATATTAAAAAGCAGAGACATTACTTTGCCAACAAAGGTCCATCTAGTCAAGGCTATGGTTTTTTCAGTAGTCATGTATGGATATGAGATTTGGACTATAAAGAAAGCTGAGCACCAAAGAATTGATGCTTTTGAACTGTGGTGTTAGAGAAGACTCTTGAGAATCCTTTGGACTGCAAGGAGATCCAACCAGTCCATCCTAAAGGAGATCAGTTCTGGATGTTCATTGGAAGGACTGATGTTGAAGCTGAAACTCCAATACTTTGGCCACCTGATGCGGAGAGGTGACTCATTTGCAAAGACCTTGATGTTGGGAAAGATTGAGGGCAGGAGGAGAAGGAGACGACAGGATGAGATGGTTGGATGGCATCACTGACACAATGGACATGGGTTTGTGTGGACTCTGGGAGTTCGTGATGGTCAGGGAGGCCTGGCGTGCTGCGGTTCATGGGATCGCAAAGAGTCGGACACGACTGAGTGACTGACATGAACTGAACTGTCATTATCTTCAGTTGCATAAAATTTCCTTATAGGATGCACATTTGTATGGTAAAAGAGCAATCTCATCTAAGCCAGTGGTTTTATTAACCACTTGTACAACTGATGACACCCATATTTAGATTTTGAATTCAAACTTTTTCTAAGCTTTGGATCTACATATCCACCTATAATCATACAACCTCAAATTCACCAAGATCAAAACCCAACAATCTCCTTCCCCAGGAAGCATGATCTCCTCCCTCCTCTCATACACTCTGTTTTGGGTTGAAAAGTAGCATTCTCTACTGGGACACTCAAGCTAGAAACTTGAGAGTCATTTAGAGTTGCCTATCTTCCTTGCCCACACATCCAATTGACCCTTAATAAATGGCTATTGGATGAAAGTCCTCAAACTTTCTAGAAGAAGATGAGAAAGAAACAAAATTTCTGTCCATTGACAACACCTGGTTTAGGGCTGGATCACTATTCTTTGCTACTCAGGGTTAGATATTGCTAGTGGTGGGAATAACAGCACAGAACACTTATAATTTAATAAGGAGTTTATGGGAGTGAGAAAATCCTTATTGGAGCCCCAGATGTTAGAGGCAGGGACACTGTCTTATTCATTTGATAATCATTCACAATATTTGGCAGAAAGCTTAATAAAGTTCATTAGGAATATTTAAAAAATTAATAATGAATGAATGACTGTGATATCACCTGTAATTAAGGACATACCTCCTACTGCAAAGAAAAACTTTTCAAAAAGATCCCTAAACTTAAGCAAGTCAACTCAAATTCCTACAAGCATTAGGAATGTTAAAAAATGAATGACTAGGCCACTTTGACACTGGCAAACTTGAAATCTGAAAAGGGCTTCTTACTTAGATTTCTGTGTGTGCCATGAACCCCTTTGAAATCTTTTTGAAACTTATGGACCCCTCTCAGAATAATGCTTTAAAATATATAGCATTAAGATATATAGAATTACAAGGGAAACAAATTACATAGAAATATAATTATCAAAGTATTAAAAATACACCAATGTGTGAGATAGTAATATATGTGCTTCTTTATTAATGCATTAAATAACAAGATCTAACAGCCAAACTAATAACTAGCATATTTTAAGTAGTGGTAAATATAAGCAGTTTTTCAAGATATCTGCAACAACTGTGATATATATGAAAACATCTGTGATTTCCATTGGTGATGCAGTGAAGGCATACCTGCCAACACCACAGTAGTTTTTTGCCTGTATTCATATTTGAATAAAATGCTAAATTTCAGTTAGAAATTAATAAAAATAAAGATACAATATTTTTTCCCCAACCAAGTTTATGGATAACTGAATTCCATACACACAGCTGCATCTGTGAACTCCAAGTTAAGAACCCCTGGTTTAGAAGGTGCCACTGCTATCAAGTCTATCTGACTATACCCAGACAGAACAGTGGCCTTAAGGGCTTCAGTTTTTTTATGATCTCTGAGCTAAACTCTTATGCAATTATGGATCCATCATTTCACAGTCCCTGAATTCCCGAAAAATAAATGACCCAATCAAAAAATGGGCCAAAGAACTAAACAGACATTTCTCCAAAGAAGACATACAGATGGCTAACAAACACATGAAAAGATGCTCAACATCACTCATTATTAGAGAAATGCAAATCAAAACCACAATGAGGTATCATTTCACACCAGTCAGAATGGCTGCTATCCAAAAGTCTACAAGCGATAAATGCTGGAGAGGGTGTGGAGAAAAGGGAACCCTCTTACACTGTTGGTGGGAATGCAAACTAGTACAGCCACTATGGAGAACAGTGTGGAGATTCCTTAAAAAACTGGGAATAGAACTGCCATATGACCCAGCAATCCCACTGCTGGGCATATACACCGAGGAAACCAGAATTGAAAGAGACGCGTGTACCCCAATGTTCATCGCAGCACTGTTTACAATAGCCAGGACATGGAAGCAACCTAGATGTCCATCAGCAGACGAATGGATAAGGAAGCTGTGGTACATATACACAATGGAATATTACTCAGCCATTAAAAAAAATACATTTGAACCGGTTCTACTGAGATGGATGAAACTGGAGCCCATTATACAGAGTGAAGTAAGCCAGAAAGAAAAACAACAATACAGTATACTAATGCATATATATGGAATCTGAAAGATGGTAACGATAACCCTATATGCGGGACAGAATGAGAGACACAGATGCATGGAACAATTTTATGGACTCTGAGGGAGAAGGTGAGGGTGGGTCGTTCTGGGAGAATGGCATTGAGACATGTGTATTGTCATATGTGAAACAGAGCACCATTCCATGTTCGATGCATGTGACAAGGGCTCGGGGCCGGGGCAGTGGGATGATCCAGAGGGATGGGAGGGGGAGGGAGGTGGGTGGGGGGTTCGGGAAGGGGAACACATGTAAACCCATGGCTGATTCTTGTCAATGTATGGCAAAAAACTATTACAATATTGTAAAGTAATTAGCCCCCAAGTAAAATAAATAAATTTATAAATAAAAAAAAAAAAAAAAAAAAAAAAAAGAGTTGTCCTTATGAAGGAAAAAAAAAGATTGGAATATGATAACTGAGTTTACTCTTGACAGGCAGAAAGTTCTGTTTTGCCTGAGACAAAGTGGACTTGCATTTTGGCAAAGTTGAGATGATAGTTATTAGGCATTCTCTGCAGACCCCAGTCTGAAGGAGCTCTCAGAAGCTGGGGCCATGACAGAGGAGAGTGTGGAAGGTGATGGAAGAGGGCTGGAACCTGGAAAACAAATTCTACAACTTGTAGATAATAAACGAAAAGGGTAAGAACTTCCCACTGGCTGATAGAAAGAAAATGTCACAAACACGAAAACATAATAAAGCTGGTTTTGAGTCCTGGTGCCTTCCCTTCATGATTAATGACTGGCCTCAAATAGGACAGGTAAGGGAAAGTGAAGTTCCTCTTGAAGTAGCTTTAAAAATGCCACAGCTTAAAAAAAATTATTGTAACATCAATTTAAGAAAAAAAAAAACTCTGCTGAAATGTAAAGGTCAAGAAAGATTTGGGTGTTTTTAAATGCTGTCTAGAAGAAATTCTTATAAAGGTTAAGATGTCATGTAGTTTCAGAGTTATGGGCATAGAAGGGGGGTACTGGACAAAAGCTGTGCTACCTGGGGGCCTTCGGTGATGGTGACCCATGCCGACCGTGGGCAGCGGGCAGCTGTTGGATCACAGTGTGTCACTGTGTCTGTGGGGAAAACCAGCCACGTCTCTCTCACAGCCTTGAAAGCCGGGAAACATTTCACGTCCAAAGCTCTGTTCTGACTGCATGCAGGCCTTAAGATGACCTGCCCCCAACCTCCCAACAGCACTGCTCAGAATCGCACTTAAAGACCCCCAGGGGAAGGAATGCCAAGCCCCTGCTGCCCCTCTTGCCTTCTCTCACTCTGTGTGGAACCTCTTAGTCTTTCAGAGAAAGTTTCCACAGACAGAGCCAGGCCTGGTTTGTGAGTTTACGACATGTGGGAGTAAAATCTCCTGACCTCCACAGAGAAAGTATCCTGTGAGTGCAGCAGAGGTTTCCATGACTTCACACCTCAGTGGTCTAAGAATAGGTGTCCACTTGGTCTCAGCTGTCCCAGTCATAAGCTTTTTTTTGTTGTTCAGTCACCAAGTCATGTCCAACTCTGCGACCCCATGGACCGTAGCACCCCAAGCTCACTATCTTCCAGTTTGCCCAAGTTCATGTCCATTGAATCAGAGATACCATCCAACTGTCTCAACCTCTGTCATCTCTTCTCCTTCTGCCTTCAATTTTTCCCAATATTAGAATCTTTTCCAACGATCCGGCTATTTGCATCAGGTGGCCAAAATATTGGAACTTCAGCTTCAGCATCAGTCCTTCCAATGATTATTCAGAGTTGACTACCTTTAAGATTGGTAGTGATAGGCTACCAGACTCCCAAGTGATATCTCCTGGCCATGGTGATCCTGCCAGGGGAATGCATCATGGAGCACCCACACACCAGTTCATCTGAGCAGGACTACTGCTCAAGGATGCCTACGGGAATCCAGGGGGTCCCCTGCTCACTGGAGAGCACTGGTTCTCAATCAGTCTCTACAAGCCTGCCTTCCAAAACCACCTGGAAGTGATCCATGAAGTTTCAATGTGGTCTGTGAAGAGGCAGTTCAGGACAAATGGGAATGCCTGGGAGCCTGTCAGAAAGGCAGAATTTCAGGCCTCACCTCAGACTTCTTGAACTAGAAGTTGCATGTTAACAAAATGTGACATGTGTGCCCATAAAATTCTAAGGTGCTCTGCTTGCTCAAGACATATGTCTGCATGAGTAAGTGTGTGCACACATGTGGACACACACAGAGGCCAACTCTCCCCTGGGGAACCTCTGCTGAGTGATAAGAGTAGGGCATAGCCCGCAGAAATAAAGGATGGGAATGACCATTACAGAGAGTTCTAATTTGTCTTGCCAACACCTATGAAAGGCTCAAGAGTTAGACACTGTGCACTCGTGGATGTTTATCTCAGTGAGCTTTACCTGGATGATATGGGCCGTTTGCAGACCAAATCAGGTCATTTGACCCCTCACACCATCTCACCCTGAAGATAACCATGATGATGTGATCACTCACCTAGAGACAGACATCCTGGAATGCGAAGTCAAGTGGGCTTTAGGAAGCATCACTATGAACAAACTAGTGGAGGTGATGGAATTCCAGTTGAGCTACTTCAAACCCTAAAAGATGATGCTGTGAAACTGCTGCACTCAATAGGCCAGCAAATTTGGAAAACTCAGCAGTAGCCACAGGACTGGAAAAGGTCAGTTTTCATTGCAATTCCAAAGAAAGGCAATGCCAAAGAATGCTCAAACTACCACACAATTGCACTCATTTCACACGCTAGCAAAGTAGTGCTCAAAATTCTCCAAGCCAGGTTTCAACAGTACATGAACCATGAACTTCCAGATGTTCAAGCTGGATTTAGAAAAGGCAGGGGAACTAGAGATCAAATAACCAACATCCTTTGGGTCATAGAAAACTCAAGAGAATTCCAGGTAAACATCTACTTCTGCTTTATTGACTAAGCCAAAGCCTTTGACTGTGTAGATCACAACAAACTGTGGAAAGTTCTGAAAGAGATGGGAATACCAGACCACCCTACCTGCCTCTTGAGAAATCTGTATGCAGGTCAAGAAGCAACAGTTAGAACCAGATGTGGAACAACAGACTGGTTCCAAATTGGGAAAGGAGTATGTCAAGGCTGTATATTGTCACCCTGCTTATTTAACTTATATGCAGATTACATCATGCAAAATGATGGGCTGGATGAAGCACAAGCTGGAATCAAGATTGCTGGGAGAAATATCAATAACCTCAGATATGCAGATGGTACCACCCTTATGGCAGGAAGCGAAGAAGAACTAAAGAGCCTCTTGATGAAAGTGAGAGAGGAGAGTGAAAAAGTCAGCTTAAAACTCAACATTTAGAAAACTAAGATCATGACATCCATTCCCATCACTTCATGGCAAATAGATGGGGAAACAATGGAAACAGTGAGAGACTTTATTTTCTTGGGCTCAAAAATCACTGCAGATGGTGACTGCAGCCATGAAATTGAAAGACACTTGCTCTTTGGAAGAAAAGCCATGACCAACCTAGACAGCATATTAAAAAGCAGAGACGTTACTTAACAACAAAGGTCTGTCTAGTCAAAGCTATGGTTTTTGCAGTAGTCATGTATGGATGTGAGATTTGGACTATAAAGAAAGCTGAGTGCTAAAAAATTGATGCTTTTGAACTGTGGTGTTGGAGAAGACTCTTGAGAGTCTCTCGGACTGCAAGGAGATCCAATCAGTCAATCCTAAAAGAAATCAGTCCTGAATATTCACTGGAAAGACTGATGCTAAAGCTGAACCTCCAATACTTTGGCCACCTGATGAGAAGAGCTGATTCAATGGAAAAGACCCTGATGCTGGGAAAGATTGAAGGCGGGAGGAGAAGGGGATGACAGAGGATGAGATGGTTGGATGACATCACCAACTCAATGGACATGAGTTTGAGTAAGCTCCGGGAGTTGGTGATGGACAGGGAAGCCTGGCATGCCGCAGTCCATGGGGTCACAACTGTGCGACTGAATTGACTGACACCATGAAGTGTTCTTTGTGACATTAACTGGTCTTTTGTGGCATAGCCAGCCTTTGAGACAGGCAGTTAGATTGTGCAAAACAGAATTTGCAGGACATCAGGAAGCGACTCTCAAAATGCAATCTGAGTGTCTCATTAATTGAGTCTGGAATCTACCATCAAAGATCCAATCACTTGCGTAAATGGAGAGTTTCTTGTTAAATATATAAGCCTCACCATTGCTGCTCAAACCACTTACTCTGGAGTGGGCAAAATATGTCTCCTCTAGTGTCTGTCTCAAACTCTCTTCCAAAACCACCTTAATTTCCCTGACACTTCTACTTATTACTGTTGCTTCCTACTTCTGTATTAGTTTTGTGTTCCATTCACTTAACACTGAAAATATACTCTTTTGCTATTTCATATAACCTAGCTTTCCAACTAGATTTTTAAGCCTGTTAGGAGCACATATGTATCTATTTCTTGTATGCCAGCCCCAGCCCAGGGCACTATATCCAAGAGGTGTCTAATAAGCTTAAAAAAATTAAAGAATCATCATCAGCTATTAAAAGTTCTGGATGCCAATGCTTTCCAGATGTCAGGCATTCACACACAACAGCTTACATGTCCTTACAATTACCCTTGGGTCCCCAATCTAAGAGGAAGAGACCAAGGCCTGGGGACTTTGCAAAGTCACGTAACTAGTGTGGGGCCAGGCTGGATCTGAACTCAGCTTTATCTGTAGTGTGCGTCCCTTCTTCATTAATTCTGTTGTGGGAATCAGGTTGTCTTTTGCTGTTTGCTGAAAACCAAATACATAAGAGCTCTGGGAGGTGAAGACCGGCTAATTAGAGAGAGGCAAGACCAGGTCTCTGCGAGCAATCGTGACACGCATGGTCCTGGCAAAGGTGTTTCCTTTTCGGTATCCCAGAGTCTCCCTCTCTAGCATGGGGGTGGTTATCTTTAACTCACTGGGTCACTGAAAACTTCAACACTCACTAAGTGTCAAGGGAGGGAAAGGGCACTGGTTGTCTGAGAGCTGACCTCAGGGACAGTCACAAGAAGTTGGGATCCTTTGACACTCCTAAGGAGGGTGGTTCTGTGTGCAGCCACCCCAGCTGCAGAGTCTTGCTTTTCTTCCCATTCCTTGTGTCCCATTTCTTAAAGGAGTGACAGCAGATCTGGATAGTGGCCTTCATACCGTGAACGAGACTGCAGAGGTCCATCTCCTACCTTATGATATCAGAAAGAGCAGCTCTATTCTTCACACTCAGAGCATGGAAGCCAGAAATTGCACACTTATGAACCTACTCACAGAGAAACAATTCTTGCTGAAGGAGCTTGGATTAGTTTGTTGACATTTACCACAAAAACCTTTGCATTTGCTCATATCCAAAAAACAAAACCAAATAAAAACCAACCCCCTACAGTGCCCTGGATTCAGGAACAAGTGGACATAATGTGATTCTTCCTAATCAAGAGTCAATGAAGATAGTGCTTTTCAGGTCTACTATATCCTTCTACTTTTCTGTAGATTCATTTTATTAATTTTGGGGAGTTTGATATTGAAACTCCAGCTAAAAATCTTGATGTAGCTACTTAAAAAATAATTGTAATATATAGTGAAGCTTCCCTGATAGCTCAGTTGGTAAAGAATCCGCCTGCAATGCAAGAGACCCTCGTTCGATTCCTGGGTTGGGAAGATCCCCCCGGAGAAGGGATAGGCTACCCATTCCAGTGTTCTTGGGCTTCCCTGTGGCTCAGCTGGTAAAGAATCCGCCTGCAATGAAGGAGACCTGGGTTTGATCCCTGGGTTGGGAAGATCCCCTGGAGAAGGGAAAGACTACCCATGCCAGTATTCTGGCCTAGAGAATTCCATGGACTGTATAGTCCATGGGGGTCCCAAAGAGTCGGACATGACTGAACGACTTTCACTTTCACTTTCATAGTGAAGCTATATGTAACCTAGTTCTGCATTTTCCAAGTCTCATGTAAATGTATTATAATACTTTCATAATTTAAAAAATAAAAAAGAAACAGAAAAAAAGAATTGATGAGGAATTTTAATTCCTGAATGCAATTATGATGATGACTGGGACCTCCATGGAGTCAATGCATTTTGCTGTTCTTCCAGGGAACTGTATTTCCATATCTAGGAAGGAAAGCATGATACAAGGAATCTTATGTAGCAACACAAAATTCTTTCCAAAATATGCAATGCTTTTCTAAGAACCCTTTCCAACTAAATGATTCAGCTTAATATCAAAACATTCTACCATGTGATCTAGCAATCCCACTCCTGGTCATATATCCAGAGAAAATTGTAATTTGAAAAGATATATTGCACATGCACTGTTCATTACAGCACTATTTATAATTGCGAAGACATGCCAAACCACTTAAATGCCCACTGACAGAGAAATGGATAAAAAAGATGTGGTACATATACACAGTGGAAGATTACTCAACCACAAAAAGAATGAAATAATGCCATTTTCAGCAATATGGAAAAACCTAGAGATTATCATACTAAGTGAAGTAAGTCAGACAAAGGCAGATATTATGTGGTATCACTTATATGTGGAATCTAAAAAAAAAACTAATGAACTTATTTACAAAACAGGAACAGTCTTATAGATATAGAAAATAAACTTATAGTTACCAAAGGGGAAAGATGGGGGTAGGGAAGGAAAAATTAGGAGTTTTGGATTAATACATACACACTACCATATATAAAATAGATAAACCACAAGGACCTACTGTATAGCACAGGAAACTCTACTCAATATACTATAATAACCTATATAGGGAAAGAGTCTGAAAAAGAATGAATACATGCATATGTGTAACTGAATCATTTTTCTGTATACCTGAAACTAACACAACATTGTAAATCAACTCTACTCTAATATAAAATAAAAATTTAAATTCAATTAAAAAACATTTTATGGATACATAATTCATCAGCCCAATTAAGACAAATGTTGAGTACAAAAAGGAATAAAGTGAAGATGTCCAAGGTTTCTATCAGAGCAGCTCCTGCTACACGTGTTCTCTCTGAGCTGCCATCATGACTGAGATTCTCACATTTGAGCAGTTTTTATCATTAAACTGGGACTTCCCAGGTGGCTCGGTGGGTAAAGAATCTGCCTGCAATGCAGGAGATGCAGGAGATACAGGCTCAACCCTGGGTTAGGAAGATCCCCTGCAGGAGGGCATGCAAGAGGGCAACCCACTCCAGTATTCTTGTCTGGAGAATCCCATGGACAGAGGAGCCTGGCAGGCTACAGTCCACAGGGTCACAAAGAGCTGGACATGACTGGAGCAACTGTGCATGTACTATTAGACCAATGTTATTTGGTTAAAGCCATTGTCTCTGGAAGGAATCTATTAAAAGTACAGGTTACTTGGGCCTAGAAATACAATTCCCACAAAAAATCATTGTTCTAGCTGTGTGAATTACTTATCAGATTAATTAGTTGTCACCTCCCAGACAATAAGGCTCTGAGGAAATAAGGCCTATTTTAAAGGACATCACTGTCTTAAATATGAAACATTATATGGGGCCCTATGGTGGGGGTCTGGAAGGCTAGAGGACAGGGAAAGACACTGATTAAGAAGGGAGAACAGAGGAGAGATCTGTCAGGGGACCATCAAAATCACACTTCTGTCCCCTTTGCAGTATGGCCTCTGATCCATGCAGTTTTGTTTTCTGCTGAAATGTTTCTAATGTACAAGTGACCAATATACTCTTCTTTGTACATGCCTCCAAAAAGTAAGTCCTTCCTGTATGAAAATTAAAAGTGAAATGAATTCCCTGATCCTTTCTAACAATGTTTACCCACATCTACTCTTCCCCTCCTTTCTGGACACACAGCTAACAGCATCTCCCAGGCCCATGTGTCTAGACGGGAGTCATGTGACTGAGGGCCAGACCCCAGAATGTGGGTGACCGTAGGACTTGGACTTCTAGCTTCTCTCCCTCCTCCCTCAAGTGACTGAAACCAAGAACTGGAAGACACAGGGAAATGGAAGAAGTCTGTTGGCAGTAGATGACTTGTTCCCTGAGTCACCAACTGAAGAAGGACAACCCAGAAGTGTGTCTGACCAGGAACCTCCACTTTGGACTCACCACTGGTGAGAAGCAAAATGACTATGCCGAGACACTGAGATCTTCCCTGGTGACTCACCAGCAAAGAATCGGCCTGCAGTACAGGAGATGAGGGTTTGATCCTCTGAAGATCAGGAAGTCCTCTGGAGAAGGAAATGTCAACCCACTCTAGAATCCTTAGCTGGAAAGTCTCATGGACAGAGGAGCCTGGAGGGCTACAGTCCGTGGGGTCATAAGAATCAGATGCTACTTAGTGACTAAGCCACCAGCACCACAAAACATTGAGATCTGGGTGTCCTTTTATTATGTCACAGTGATCATTTATCTAAACTGCTAAAACTTACTATCTATATTAATATTTATCATCACTAGATTGCAGGATACTTAAATAACTGAGCAAACCAGGACTATTGAAATGATTTTTAAAAAAAGAGTATCGTATATATTATTAGCTCTAGTTTGCTAAGGACTTTCTATCAGGCACATTAAATGTTTTGGATTCTTATTTAATCCAATAGTAATCTTTTGAGGTAGATTTATTATCCCCATTTTACAGATGGGGAAATGGACTTAGAAAGTCTACTGAAGAACTTGCTTTAGGTCAAACCACTAATGAGAGGCATTATTGTGACACTGATCCCAGTCATTCAGTGTTTGCACTGAGCGCTTTACCGATGTGTGATTATATTCTTAGAATTGCTGAGGGAAGCAGGATCAGACCACGGAATGGCACGACAAGGTCACACAATGAACCAAGGAGAAGTCCTGGCCTCAAAAAGGAAAACAATTATCGTATCTTTCTGACCACAAAATAGTTGAGAGAACATTTCCTTTATTTCTCTTCCACACCTCAAAAATACTGAATTGATTTTTGGTGATTTCCCTTTTCTACTCTTCATTGAAAGCCTTGATTATGCCCCAGTTTTCAGCAAAGAGAGAATTCTTGCTGCTGAGTTATAAATTCTGCAGGTTTCAACTGAGGGGTTTTTATTCTTTCATTGATACGTGCGTGTCACTCCCATCAGGGGAACACTTTGCTTACAGGAAACAACATTCTGTTTCTATAGAGGTGAAATAGAGAGAGGGGGACACAATGTGTAAGAGAAGCATGCACCCTGAAGGGAGAGGGAAAAAAGAACGAAGCTAAGTAGATGTCTTTATTGGCTGTTCTTGTGGATGGGGAATGTTGAATTTCTAGTTTTCTTATTTAAACTGAGAAGGCAGACTCCTACCTGACAGATCCTTATTGAAATTGTTGCCATTCGAATTCAACAAGAGGATGCATGTGGAAGGGGCTGTGTCAATGTATGGGACACCTCACATGGAAGATATTAAGACTGCAGTCTTTATTAATAGAGGATCTATATATGGCTGTTGTAGATGGTTCCCCAGGAGACCATAGCCTGATAAAGCAATAGAAGGCAGAAGTACGTGGTGGTTTAGGACACAAACTGAGGAGGGTTATATCTGCCAGTGCTGCCCTGTCTAGCTGTACAATAGTTACTAAATCTTTCCGGGTTCCAGACTCCTCCTATGTAGAATGGGGATAATGCTGTCTCCCTCATTGTGTTTGGAGAATGGCACAGGATAATGCATATAAACACTCATTGATTGTCACTTGTTTTGAGGAGGATGATAATAATAATGTTGATTCATACAAAAAGACAGAAGAGAGAGAAGTCAACCAATAACAGGAGCATATTTGCTTATCTACTTTTCTTTTGTTAAGTTAGTGTCCATTTTACGGATTGGAAAGATAAAAACAAATTGGACTAGAAGGAATCCTAGTGACATTTGGCCAGGCAACAATGACACAGATGTAGATATGGCAGGAATTGAAACTTGAATCGTATGATGGTAGAAGGAATCCATGAGTGAATCTAGCAATTTTTGCTTGAGACTCATTGTAATTTGAGATCTGGTCCAGGTTTCAGTAAGCACTGCTCATCAGAGGCAGTGAGGTTTCCACAAAACACAACTGGAAGTAGAAGTGGACTTGTAGGAGAAGAAGGGGCTCTGAGTTGGTAGAGAGAAAGAGAAACAGTTTTGAGAACAATCTAGTAAGATCTGTTGTGGGTTTAGGGAGAGTCTGGACCACTCCATGCTCTATAGGCTAATCCTTCATCTTCCAGTCACTTAATGTCCATCCTGTGAGAAGGACAAATCCTGGTTAATAGAGTTCAGAAAACACAGTTTCCAGATTGTTTGTTCTGGAATTACTTTTATCCTTTCAATATTCTCCAAGTTTCCCACCAGCCTTCTACAGAATATCACTTCTCTGTGGAACAGAATGCTCTGCTCTGATACTAAGAGTAAGGTGTTTGTTTTGGAAGCAACATAGATTCAGATAGCGATAACAATTCTTTGTGGAAAAGAAAAGCATCTTTATATTTATTTGAATAAACAGAAAAATAGCACCATTGAAATGATTTCCCACCTGCCAAACAAAGCAGTTCCCTTTTGTGAACCGTGTTCCATATACGAGGGGGTTAGAAGCACAACACTGCACAAAGGGAATGATGATGGATTCAGCTAGTGTGGCTACTGCACCTGTCCACGGGGGCTCACCTGGCTCCATTATCTCTCACCTCAGCCAAAAGGTGGTCATCTTGCAAGTGCTGGACTGAGGGCTCTGCTCTTTTGCAAAAGATGTCAGTTCTGTCCTCAAATGGCTGTGCTTTCCCTGGGAGTTAGTTTGTGGGGATTCATGCCTGTTGAGGAGAAGGAAACGGCAACCCACTCCAGTACTCTTGCCTGGAAAATTCCATGGATGGAGGAACCTTGTAGGCTACAGTCCATGGGGTCGCAAAGAGTTGGACACGACTGAACGACATCACTTTCCTTTTGCTTTATGCCTGTTGGATTGGGCCTAAAGTCAAGGTAAAACTTCAGAGAAGCTGTCCTCTGTCCTGTAAACCAGGTTAAACCAGAAATATTTATTGCAGCTTCCTTCTGTAGTCAGATAGCTCTTGTCTTAGCCAGAGGGTTGGGATTTTCCACTGCCAGGTTTGCTTCTACCTTGGAAGGCTGGTATTGAGGATCCACAACCTTCTTTTTCTTCTCTGGTTCTCTTTAGAGATCTGGCCAAGCTGACCCACCAGTAGTAGCCCGCAGGATCAAGGAGGCAAAATTCGGAAGAACATGAAGGTTGCTTCTGACAGCCTCACACTATTTTCACTTTTCTCAATTCTTAGGGCTTCTCAGATCTATTCAGGAGCTTTTAGCTGTCTCCTGGCTCCCTGAACCCTCTGCTATGACAGTAAACCTGTATGTATGTATGCTCAGTCGCTCAGTTGTGTCTGACTCTTTGCAACTCCATGGACTATAGCCCGCCAGCCTCCTCTATCCATGGAATTTTCCAGGCAAGAATACTGAAGCTGGTTCCAATTTCCTTCTCCAGGGAATATTCCCGACCCAGGGATTGAATCCTTGTCTCCTCCGTCTTTTGCATTGGCAGCTGGAATCTTGACTACTATGCCATCTGGGAAGCCCACCTTAATTTAAAAAACTATAGCAATAATGACAATTACAACAATTGCCATTTACTGGCTCTTAATTACATGCCTTGTGTTATGCTAAGCATCATACCCATACTATCCTCTGTGACTTTCTGCATCAGCTATATGAAGCGGCTCTGTGTGTAACACGGTTGATGCCCATCTCCACTCCTTGCTCTACCCTTGGAAGCCTCCTGCCAGCAGTCTGGTCTCCTGTGAGACAGCAGTGTCTCTCCCTGAGGTGTGCTCTGGTCTCAAGGAAAGGTCCTCAGCCCAGTGAAGGGCTAAGCTGGAAATACCCAGGAATCCCTGGCCCAGGAACGACCCTCAAAATTTGAGGAATAGGAGTTCCTGCATAAATCCCTCAACTTCCTCTCACTTTGCTGGGACAATTCTAAGGCAGTTTCCCAGTGTCTTTGTAAGTCCTCACAGAACTTGAGAGCAGTGACCACAGTGGAAACCCCTCATTGAAGGCACTTGGAATGATTTCCCCCTCCTCCCATCTCACTTCTCCAGTGATCCCTGGCATTACCACCCAAACTTGCTCCCCATCCTTAACTCCATATTTGCCCTTGGGGGAATCCAAACCGAGAACATACATGATTATTCTCACATAACAAAGGAGAAGTGGAGGCTTAGCGAGGTTGACTTGCGTGCTGCTGTGTAGCTGGTGAATAGCCAGGCAAGACTTGGACCAAATTAGTATTATTCTCTCACTGCATCATTCTGCTTTCATCAGAAATAGTCTGAACCATTTTTTTCTAGTTAAATAATTGCATTAATTAATATATAGCTTCTTTGCAAGAATGACTTGAGTTTGCAGAACATGACTGATACTCCTTCCTTCCATTTTGCCCTGTGTCTAGTTCCACTGGGACTCAGGATTCAGCTAACAATATAATTAGAGACAAATTTCATAAATTAATTAATATTGCAATGCTATTGTCTGAGAGTGGCTAAATGCAGTATGCCTCTAGAGCTATTGACACTTTACAGAGGGCTTTTGAGATTCCAATGCAATCACATAAAGAAAGGACTCTGTGTGGAATTTTCAGCATTGACTGTCGAGGAGACCTCCCCTCCACATCCTGAGATGGGGCTTTTCCTGAACTCCCTATTTCATTCATCTATCCATTGGTTCCCTGCTCACTGATGCCAAATGCACTATCTAATCCAGATTCCTCTTGAACAGGAAGGCAAATTCAGTCCTTCCTGTGTACTAGTCTGGTTGCTTCTGAGCAACAAAAAATGTGCAGCCCTCCCTTCTTTAACTCCCTGTCCCACCAGGGCACACAGATGACCTGTTTACCTGCCCTGGTTCCCCAGCCTGTGAAAGGAAGATAGCACCTGCTCCACCTTACTTTTCGGTGGGGGTGTGAAAATAAACGTGAAGAGGTCTACCAAATCCTGGAATTCTTGGGATGACAGTGGCCATGTAAATAGAATATGGCCATGTAAATGGTCTTAGTGTGATTAAACTTGAACGCAGCCCCTCTCTAGCCGATAAAGGGAGCACAGTCTGGCTGGAAGGTAGGACTGCAGGGTTGTCCCCTCTCATCATTGCTCACGTGTATTCAATATCCGGCAGCCCTATCTTAGAAGTGCCCATCCTTTCTGCTCATTCAATTTGGCTTTTACTTTCAAGAGGCCAGTTACACAGTTATGTTTTTGCCCTTCACATTCTTCAGATTTGGGGTCAGCTTTTAGAAAACACATATATACAAACATACACGTATCATCTAATAGATGACCCAACTCCTGGAGGGCCTGGGGGCTAGATCAGTAACTAGACATTTAGATATAAATTCTACTCTGAAAACACTATTCTCGACCCTCTCTGTGTTTGTCTGTAGCCTGATACACACTCAAGCATTGCCGATTTTCAAAATAACAAACTGTATGGTTTTCCTTATTGTGACAGAATTGGAACTGCTGGATTTCTCAGCAAAAGCAAAACAGAACAACCATAGAAAGCCACCACCTTTTCCTTCCCAAATTAATTCTTTCAGTTTATGCTCCTAACTCCATAAAAATGTGGCTTAGCTTTTGAAGTTTTTATTAATATTTATAATGCCCGTTTGGTGCCCTTGAACCTCACAGAAACAGAGCCCTGAAATAAATACCCAGCTTCTAGGTGGTAGGCTACCCAAGCCCAACCATAAACTTTAACGTTTACACATATATATTTGGCTTTGCTTTGTTTTTCCTGTCTCTTGATGTAGAAGATTTTAAAAAACCCACTTTTTAAAATGCAAATTTTAATGGCTTATATTTTAATTTCAAAAGTAATGTGTGCTTATAAAGAAAATACAGATGTGCATATAGAAACAAAGGGAAAGTCTCTCTTTCCTGGCCCTTTTCTAAAATCTCAGTGCCAAGAAGTAAACCATATACTTTAAATCCTTTTAAATTAGAGTACTGTTGGTTTGAGAAATTGAAATTGTCTGAAGAAGCCAGTAACCAGTCATATTTCTCTTTTATTGCTGAATAAGAATGTAATAAAAACTGTAGAAAGTTTCAAAAATACAGTGAACTATAACAAATTAAAATTGCCTATAAGTTCACTACCCATCAAATAACCAATTTTTGAAAACATTTTATTGTTTTTCTTACTGAATTTTCCTCTGCAAATATGAATAAATAATGGAACTCTGCTCCACACTGCCCCTCAACATCGTATTATGACAGTTTCCAATGTTCAAAATATTTTTGAACGCTTGTAAAGCATCCCATTGCAATTCCTTCATTTAAAATTATTTCCAAATAATAAGGTGGGGTGAAATGGGAAATGCATCTCCCTCTCACCTCTTGTTTCTATGGCTGAAGGTGGGGAGGATTTCCTTTCCGCTGACCGAGAAAGAGACATGTAAGCAGAACACTGACTTGTCACCTCTCTGGATGCTAGGGTGAGGTGAGTTCCTTGGTTGATGACAATGGAGAAGCCATAATGACTCAGTCATTGCCACCATGATCCCGTGAAGTCCCCAGGCTTCTTGGTTCAGCCCCTTCTTCATCTCCTTGGAGCTGCTGGTTTCTAGAGTGCAGCCAACTTCTCTTTCTCTTATTCTCCAAATAAGACTCACTTCTTTGGGCCACAGATTGAGCTACTTCTCTAATCTGGTTTAATCAACAATTAGATTATGCATAGATGCCCATCAGTTAGATTCCTGTGTTTATCTCTCATTCATTTCCTGACACAGATGGGGAGATACAAGTGAGTCAAGAGTGAAAGTGTAAGTGATTATATCTCATACTGCAACTAATACTCCTATAGTTAACATTTATCTAATGTTTACTCTGTCCCAAGCTGCATTTTGTCATAACTCTCCCAACAACCCTGTGAGGTTTGGTATTATCATTCTCATTTTAGGGATGATAAAACTGAGGCATGATAATATCACTAGCAATAGCTGGAACTGGGATTTACTCCCATGCTCCTAATCACTTCATTATATCACCTTTCATTTATTTTATATCATAAATAACACATGAACATTTTTTGTACGTAAATTGGAGCTTAAATTTGCAAAGCTACTCAATGCTGTCTCCCATTATACAATATATCTATCATTACTTTTGTAATATTTTATTATTGTTATAGAATGCCTTTTAATGTTTTATTATAATGACTTTTTTATTAAAAAAATTTCTATTCAGTTAAATCTATTCTCATTTTTCTTCATGACTTATTCCATCATGGCTTTTGTCCTTGCCCTCCCCAAAGATTTCACCTGTCACTCTAGATTCCTATGGTTTTATTTTAAAAATATAGCTTTTAGCATTCAGATATTATTTCATATGAGAGATTTTTTTTTTCAAGAAAAAAACCAGTTGACTCAGTACCATCCTTTCTCCACTAATTTATGATGTGTATGCACTTTTTCTGGTCTCTGTTTTCCTCCATTGCACTAGAGGCTTATTTTTCTATAATTTCACTCTTTTTGTTTTCTTAAGTTTTTACTATAACTTTATGATATGCTTTAATGTTTAAAAGGATAAGTTCCTTCTCATTACTCTATTTTTAGAAACTTGCTTGTTATCATCATATGATATTCTTGTATATACATTTAACATTTATTTTTTATCAAATCTGATCCTTAAATTCTTACTGGGAATTTAATTTGAATACAGTTATTTTTACAGCTCAACTTGGAAATATTTAATAACTTTCAAAACTCCTTTTACCACATAGGAACATGTGACTTATTTTTTTAATACTTTCTTTTGAAAGCCTTAACAGTGCTGAATTTATATTTGTATAGGAGGCATTCTTTCTTCTTCAGGTAATTTCTATTTTTAAAAAAATTTTGAGGCTACCAGAAATGGAATCTTATGTAACTGGTTATTGTGGTTTAACATTGTTTAAAATAACTCATTATTGCTGGCATTGGACATTTTTTAAGTGTTTATTTTGCTGTGGCTTCTTTATTGAACTCAGTGTTTTTGAAGTTGTTGCTTTGATCTTCTTGCATTGTCTACATATAACAGTGCCACCTAAAATAATGATGACTTTTGTTACTTATACTTCTAATATATGTTTTATTTTCATTTCTTTGACTGGAACTTCCAGAATAATGTTAGATAATAGCAATTATAATAGCTATCCTTATTTTGCTTCCAATTTTATTGAGAATGCCTGTAGGATTTCACTGTAAGGATGTTGCTTGTTGCTTTAGGATAAACATTTAATATATTTGCATAGATTTTAACAGATAGATTTAAATTAGACATTTAAAGAAGTAATATTTCTATTTATAAAAACGTTTTCTTTTTAACCCCCAAGACTAGATGTTGAATTGTATTATATTGTTTTCCTTTGCTTTGTTTATATTTTTAAATATTAAGCCATCCTTGCATTTTTAGAAAACTACACACTAACGATGTGCTGAGAGGTGATTCTCCATGGATCTCTCATATTTCTGTGTATTGTGTAAGCAGAGGCACTGACTGCTCTTTGTTTCAGAATATCTTTTCAAAGACGATAGTCTTTTCCTCCAATGCAAAGGGCAGGTTTGGTTATAGCCATGAAGATATAGTGTCTCCCTCTGGAGCAAACAGCACTCGTGCTTACTGTCCACTATAAAAAAGATAATGTCTCCCTCTGGGGCAATGGGAGGATTCTTATTGCCCACTTTTAAATATTTGAGTTTCCTAAGCTCAGGGTTCCTCTTCTGTAATGCAACCCACTGAATGTGCCGGCATCTATATGGGTCCATGTAGCTTCACTCCTCTGAAAATGAAGGGTAAGGGGCATTGACATACATACTGATGCTCAGGCTACTTCCCGTGCTATAAGTAATAAAATCCTTCATCTCTGACCCCAAAGTGTTGTTTCTTCTGCCTCATGAAACTATGGCAGGCTAACTTATCAGTTTGTAAATAGGGTAAAAGCTCACAGTCTTCATTATTTAATTAAGAGATCCCAATTTCAAGAAATTTCATTATGAGTTTGTATCTATACTCAGAACTAGCATTGGTTTGTAATTTCTCCCCATGTTATCTTCATTAGGTTCTTGTGAATATGCTCACTATGAAAAGAATCTGAAAATTTTCCATCTTTTTCTGTGCTAAAATGTAGAGGTGATGAGCAGATGATTTCTTTAAAGACATGCAAAGACTGGTAAAATAGTTTTGACTTAGAAGTCTTATAGGAATTAATTTTTTTTCCACTGACAGAATTATTCAATTTACTAATCTTTTTGAATTAATTTTAGCCATTTATATTTCTCCAGAACACTAGTGAATTTTGAAAATTTCACAGTATATAGTATTGTATTGTACAATTTTAAGAGTGTCTCTCATATCTCTAGTTCTACCTCATTTCTCATCTTTTGTAATTGTCCTAAGTTCTTTTATATATTTTTAATTTTTTCTGAACTTTACAGAATATGCTTGATTATTATGTTTTCTGTGTTTGCTTTCATTATTATCTGCTTTAATTTTTGTTATTTATTTCCTTCTGCTTTCAAAAATTATTTTTACTTTCTAATTTCTTAAATTCAATTAAGCGTAAGTCTTTTACTTGAATTACTTCTGCTCTAATAAAGCAAGTACAGAGATCTCCTATTTCTTCTGATTAGTTTTAAATATATTATTTAGTTTTAATATGTAATATTCTAATATATAATTTTCTAACATGTATGTAGTTTATAATCAAATTTTTATTTTTTCTCTGATCCAAGAGTTGCTTATGTAGTTTTCTAATTTACAAATAAAGTTTCACTTTTTACCATTCTTGTTCCTATTTTCCAGTTTATTTCATTACAGTTTCAGGATGTAGACTGTATATTCTTCCTTTATAGAATTTATCAAAGTTTAATTTTTTTTGGTTAATGATCAACTTCTAAAAGTATTCTACATATTTTAAGAGTCTATGTACTCTGGGAAGTTCATAAACTTTAAACTAAAACATTATATTATTTAAAAATTACTGGTTAAATATAATTTATATTAGGTCTACTGATTTATCAAAGAAGGAAAACTGTTTCAAGGTCTCAGTTGTGTATCTGGCTATTTCTCTCACTTTGTCTAAGAGCTGTGTGCTTTATATAGCTTAATACCAGTTCCCAGCTATATCATGGCTCCTATCTATTACACGTTTGTTGTAAAGCCTATCTTTTTTATTTTAAATTAACATTTTTTATCTAGTGCCTTTTGTGATCTTTCTGTGTCATTAATCTTTTGTTTTATATAAACCTGGTAGATCTTTAATGATCTTTTTACTTTTAATTTATATGTATATTTTTTAGTCTAGCATATAGTTGGATTCTGCTTTTTAACCCAATTTTAGAGTCAGTCTTTTAATGAAGAACTTTATTTATATTTATTTTCATAAAGACATTTTTGCTTTATCTTTTTCATCTTGCTTTGTGCTTTTCTCTCTCTCTCTGCTTTTTTTGCTGCCTTTTTTCCTCTCGTTTGGTATATGGACTAGGTTTTCTTTTCTCTTTTTTTTAATTAAGATTAGAAGGAATGTTTTCCTGTGTTTCCCTGAAGTTTTAGCTAACATGTGCAATCCTATATTTCTCCAGTCATGCCAAGAATGAAACAATGTATTGACCTCTTATTTTGTAGATGATGAAGCTAGGTTTTTTCCTACTGAGAGAAAATAATTTTATTTTCAGGTATTGACCATGAGATAGTTCTGAGACCTTTGCTTAATTTCAGGAGCTAGTCAATGTTGCTAACATTATAGAAAATGTTCTTAATAGAAAATGTTCTTAGAAAGTCTTAGATCTTCAATATTTCCTGCTCCAAATGTATTATTATAATAATGAAACCACTAAAATCTCAGGGAGTTTAAGTGTTAATTCTTAAGTCCCCAAACTAGTTCATGGCAGTATTGTGAAGTGAAGTGAAAGTTGCTCAGTCTTGTCCAACTCTTTGCGACCCCATGGAATTTTCTAGGCCAGAATACTGGAGTGGGTAGCCTTTCCCTTCTCCAGGGGATCTTCCCAACCCAGGGATCAAACCCAGGTCTCCCTCATTGAGGGTGGATTCTTGATCAGCTGAGCCACAAGGGAAGCCCAAGAATACTGGAGTGGGTAGCCTATCCCTTCTCCAGTGGATCTTCTCGACCCAGGGATTGAACCTGGGTCTTCTGCATTGCAGGCAGATTCTTTAATTGAGCTATCAGGGAAGCCCATGGCTGCTGCTGCTGCTGCTGCTAAGTTGCTGCAGTCGTGTCTGACTCTGTGCGACCCCATAGACGACAGCCCACCAGGCTCCGCCGTCCATGGGATTTTCCAGGCAAGAGTACTGGAGTGGGGTGCCGTTGCCTTCTCCGGAAGCCCACGGCAGTATTAGGCAATTATAAACCTAAGACTTAGGTCTCTTGCTCCTTGGAAGAAAGTTATGACCAACCTAGACAGCATATTAAAAAGCAGAGACATTACTTTGCCGACAAAGGTCCGTCTAGTCAAAGCTCTGGTTTGTGCAGTAGTCATGTATGGATGTAAGAGTTGGACTATAAAGAAAGCTGAGCACCAAAGAATTGATGCGTTTGAATTGTGGTGTTGGAGAAGACTCTTGAGAGTCCCTTGGACTGCAAGGAGATCCAACCAGTCCATCCTAAAGGAGATCAGTCCTGAATATTCATTGGAAGGACTGATGCTGAAGCTGAAACTCCAATACTTTGGCCACCTGATGGGAAGAACTGACTCATTTGAAAAGACCCTGATGCTGGGAAAGATTGAAGGTGAGAGGAGAAAGGGACGACAGAGGATGAGATGGTTGAATGGCATCACCGACTTGATGGACATGAGTTTGAGTAAGCTCTGGGAGTTGGTGATGGACAGGGAGGCCTGGCGTGCTGCAGTCCATGGGGTCACAAAGAGTCGGACACAACTGAGTGACTGAACTGAACTGAACTAGGTCTTTTGATCTACAGCTTGTACTCTTTACGGTACATTATATACTTTACTATAAGCAGTTGAGACAAGCCTGAAGTTATTTAGGGTTGGAAAGAAGTGGGTAGAGGAAGAGAGCTCTGAAGTTTAGAGAAAGGAATGGTGGAGGAGGATAAGAGTGTCTGATTTAGAAAATATGTTGCTATGACTTAAAAGAAATATAAAACAAAAATAGAAACTGCTTCTGTCACCTCATTAGGAGAGGACTTAACCTGTGGATTAACCGGCTGCTCCTGTGCTCTGTATTTTCCTTTTATTCTTTTATTGCATTTTAATAAGAATCCATCTGGTGAAATATTTTGGACTTAGATTGATATTTAACATGTAAAAAGGACTTTATTTCCTCTGAGTATAATTTTAGAAATAACAGAGGTATTAACAAAACTATAACCAAACAACATCTCATTTTAAAATTTGTTGGTTGACATGAAGTTTCTGGCCAATTTTCTTTAGTCTTGAAATGTAACCTTTTGCGACATCAGTCCAGAAAAGCTCTGATATGAAGAAATAGGTTGTTTTTTTTCTCCTGATACCAAATACCGGATGTCTTTTCCAACACCACTTTCAGATTTGTCAGACACAACTGTGTATCCAACAAATCAATTCAATTCAATTCTGACACTGCCTACCTGGAGTTAGCATCAGATCCCACAAGTTAAAGGGTTCAGTCCCACAAGCCTGTTGCCACTTCAGAGGCCAACCTTAAGTCCTAGGCTACCTGTACTCTGACTCCCTAACTCTAAATGGGGGATTTCCATGACAGTCTCCTCAAGTTTGATAATTTGCTAGAATGGCTCTCAGAACTCTGGAAAGTCTTTTACTTACTACATGGAAGAGAGGCATAGGTTAAGGTATTGGGGAGTAGAGGAGGGCCAGAGAATGGAGTTTCCATGCCTTCCCAGGCACATCACCCTTGCAGCACCTGGAGGTGTTCACCAAACTGGGAGCTTTCTGAATTTCACTATTCACGATTTTCTATAGAGCTCAATGTCCAGCCTCACCCTCACCTTCCTGGAGGTTGTTGGGTGGGGCTGACACTCTAATCACTTGGTCTCTCTGATGACCAGCCCCATCCTGAGATTATCTAGGGGTCCTGCCCTAAGTCATATGACTAGCATAAACTCTGGAATAACAAAAGATACTCCTATCACTCAGGAAATGCCAAGGGTTTTAGAAGCTCTGTGCCAGGAACTGTGGGCAAAGACCAAATATATTTTTGTATTATGCCAGGTGGCTAGTGATAAAGAATCCACCTGCCAATGTAGATTAAAGTTCATGTAGATTTGAGTTTGATAGACTTGAGTTCAATAGACTTGAGTTCGATCCCTGGGTCGGAAGATCTCCCGGAGAAGGAAATAACAGTTCACTCCAGTATTCTTGCTGGGAAATCCTATGGACAGAGGAGCCTGGAGGGCTACAGTCCATGGGGTCACAAAAGAGTCAGACATGACTTAGTGACTAAATAACAAATTATGCCTCAGATTCTGATGTTTTCATATATCCCCCCTGGGCAGAGCAAAGAGGCTGTCTACACAGGACTCACAGATTATCAATGAAGGATTTCCTTGACTGATAATAAATGAAGGATTTCATTCATGAATACCTGATGAAATATTGAGATTAGAAGATCTAGAAGACAGATATAGCATGTAGCTTATAGAGGAGGGTGTCAGGGTGTTTTTAAGGACTATTTTGTTCTTATCCATTTCACACATTTCTTCATGTATCTCTTTCTGCCAAAGAGTTTAGTGTGCTTTGCAGGTTGTAATTAAATAATTGTCAAACACTCTTCACACACAAAATATCTCTCCAAATAGACAATAGATCTATGTGTATTTACCTGCTGGCTTGCATGATCCTTGAGTTTTAGAAATGGTGACAGTGGATATGTGCCAACATGACCTTCAGTCTTTTATGTACAGTATCACTGGTTCTGGGTTAAATATTTTTATTTACTATGATGGTCTGAGTAGTATTAATATTTATATTTTAAAAAATGACCCATTTCTTTCTGGGTGGTAACATCCTTTCCAGCATGACTTCAGCTGGCCTTGACAATAGTAAATAGCTACGACTCATTTCTTGATATTGGGTGCCACTGTGTTTGTCTTTGGATTCTCTTCAATCTATTTTGCCCAGTCATATTCATTTTTATTAATGGTTTTGGTATCATATCATAATCCTAGCTCAGCAAACTCAGGTACTAGATGACAGGTTTTGTGCTCATGTACTAACTGTATCATTGGGCTTTCTCTTGACTTTGGGTGATTCTCAAGTTGAATGTGATACCACAACTATGTGAGTCAATCCTATTGCTTTCTAGATCTTTGCTTCAGATTTAAAATTGATGGTATAACGGCAATATGACTTCTTTTTCAATAGGAAAATCATTTGTAAAGGTTTCTCCCTCTATCTATCCACCATGTGATAATACGTGGACAATACCATCAAATTTAGAAGAACTAAAGAGCCTCTTGATGAAAGTGAAAGAGGAGAGTGAAAAAGTTGGCTTAAAACTCAACATTCAGAAAACTAAGATCAAGGCATCTGGTCCCATCACTTCATGGCAAATAGATGGGAAAAAAATGGAAACAGTGAGAGACTTTATTTTGGGGGGCTCCAAAATCACTGCAGATGGTGACTACAGCCATGAAATTAAAAGACACTTGCTCCTTGGAAGAAAAGTTATGACCAACCTAGACAGCATATTAAAAAGCAGAGACATTACTCTGCCGACAAAGGTCCATCTCATCAAAGCTATGGATTTTCCAGTAGTCATGTATGGATGTGAGAGCTGTACTATAAAGAAAGCTGAGCACCGAAGAATTTATGCTTTTGAATTGTGGTGTTGGAAAAGACTCTTGAGAGTCCCTTGGACTGCAAGGAGATTAAACCAGTCAATCCTAAAGGAAATCAGTCCTGAATATTCTTTGGAAGGACTGATGCTGAAGCTGAAACTCCAATACTTTGGCCACCTGATGGGAAGAACTGACTCATTTGAAAAGACCCTGATGTTGGGAAAGATTGAAGGTGAGAGGAGAAGGGGATGACAGAGGATGAGATGGTTGAATGGCATCATTGACGTGATGGACATGAGTTTGAGTAAGCTCCAGGAGTTGGTGATAGACAGGGAGGCCTGACATGCTACAGTCCACAGGGTTGCAAAGAGTCAGATATGACTGAGAGACTGAACTGAACTGAACTTTACCTCAACAGTAAGTTTGCTCCACTGGGCTGAGGCCTTGGTGCAGGATTTGGTCATCCTTGTGTTCTCAGGGCATAGTGATTTTGCACCTATCAAAGGATTCTAAAGCACTGCTTCTGGAGCCTGATTGCTCACCTGAAAAAGCTGAGCAGTGTTAAAAAAAAAAATACAGATTTGATCTCAAGCTTCAATCAGATCAATGGAGCCATACTCTCAAGGGTCCTAATATCTGAGTTTTAAAACATCTCTTTAAGTAATAATAATGTTGCTGGGTTCCTGCTGAGAAGAACCAGTTTAGAGGCTTTTGACTGCTACACGTATATACATACATGTTTGTGTGTGTGTGTGTGCTCAGTCACTTTAGTCATGTCTGACTATTTTCAACCCCATGGACTATAGCCTGCCAGACTCCTCTGTCCATGGGATTTCCCAGGCAAGAATATTGGAGTGGGTTGCCATGCCCTCCTCCAGGGGATTTTCCTGACACAGGAATCAAACCCATATCTTCTGCATCTCCTTCATTTCAGGCATATTTTATTTACTGCTGAGCCACTGGGGAAGCCCATACACGTATGTATATAAGAGGTACTAAATAGTAGCACCTTAGAATTAGAATGAACCCTTCAAACTCATCTTTCATTTCATGGGGAAAATGTAGAAGTTCTGAAGTTACATGTCTAAGTATACACAGTTTGTCATTAGAGTGTTGATAAAAGTAAAGCAAAAGAAAAACCGAATGTCTTGATCCTTAGTCCAGGCTTGTTTTCTCTAAATTAATCTAATTTTGAATATTTTGTATAAAGTGCTACTGTTTATAAGTTCAGTATTTTCCCCGGGAGATATAAGTTAAATATCTTCCTCTCTTGAGCATTAAAGTAAAAGCAGAATTTGAGAAACAATAAGTTCAGTGGACAAAGCAGCTTCACCACCTTGGTTGCTGACAAACACTAATTGATTATTGATTATTCAAAATGTCACTTGTGATCCAGGGTGATCTCAGCCTAGGCTGATGTGCTGAGAGAAGTGGAGAAATTGTATGCAACTAGCAAAGCTTTTGTAGTCATACAGGCCTAGGATCAAATCTTGACTCAACTATGTGATTCTGGGCAATTCTAAGCTTCAGTTTCTGGGTCTGTAAAATGGATAAAATACTTTCCTTTCCTGGCTGTTGTTAGGTTGTTCATAATATATAAATGGTATTTGGCATATAGGAACTAATAGTAATTTGTTTTTCATTTTTTGAGTGCTCATTAAATTCTAGCTACTGAACAGATCATTAAAACTCGCACTAACCCTTATGAGTGTGTTGTAATTATGTCTGTCTTAAAGAAGTTTGGGCTTTTCTGGTGGCTCAGAGGATAAAGAATCTGCCTTCAATGCAGAAGACCAGGGTTTGATCCCCGGTTTGGGAAGATCCCCTGGAGAAGGGAACAGCTACCCACTCCAGTATTCTTGCCTGGAGAATTCCATGGACAGAGGCACCTGGCAGGCTACAGTCCATGGGGTCACAAAGAGTTGGACACAACTGAGCAAATTTCACTACACTAAAGATATTCACTCACCTCTCTGGGGTCATGGAGGTATTAAGAGGTAGAGATTGGAATTCAGCCTGTCTTAAAAGCCCCAGGTTTCCTGATACTATCACCTTTTAATAAATGATAACTATCATTATTGCCCCATCCTCACTTGGAAGCCAGTATAATCAGTGATTAAGCACAGGGTTAAGGAACCAGACTCAGATTTTAATCCAATTCCTTTCTTTCCAATAAATGGCAGCTATGTAACTGTGGTGTTGGAGAAGACTCTTGAGAGTCCCTTGGACAGCAAGGATATCAAACCAGTCAATTCTAAGGAAATCAGTCCTGAATATTCATTGGAAGGACCGATGCTGTGGCTGAAGCTCCAATACTTTGGCCACCTGATGCAAAGAACTGACTCATTTGAAAAGACCCTGATGTTGGGAAAGATTGAAGGTGGAGGAGAAGGGGATGACAGAGGATGAGATGGTTGGATGGCCTCACCGACTCGATGGACATAAGTTTGAGCAAGCTCCAGGAGTTGATGATGGACAGGGAAGCCTGGCGTGCTGTAGTCCATGGGGTCACAAAGAACTGGACACAACTGAGCAACTGAACTGATGTGATGTTGGATGAATTCTTTGATCTCTCTATTCCTTTGTTTCCTCATTTGTAAAATGAGGATCTAGTCTATAGGGTTGTTGTGAGGGTACTTGGTAAGTAAGCCTCAATACTTTTGTACTTTACACACTAGTCAATCTATCATACCAAGTTAGAGTGAATGCTAGGTCTTATCTTGGCTATGTTGTAGAAGATTACATGAAAGAGTTTTTTCTGTTTTAGTACTTTCCCTGAATCTAAGGTGCTGTTGCAGGAAAGGTGAAGAGCAAAGGAAACAAAGATTGGTTATGCCTTCAAGGTTCTTCCAGCCCAAGTTGGTCTTTCCTTTAACAGGAAGTAGACTCTCTCAAGTTCTCCAGCTTCCAGAATCTCTGAAATTTCATAAGTTGAAGGAGAAGATAGGCCAGTGTCTGAAGTACCTTATCAGGCACTTGTGATATGCTTGGCTAGCATGTTTATGGAGAGGCACTCAGTTTTCTGGTGTTCTAACTGCTTTGAAGCAGGAAGCCCAATGCTAATAAGGCATTGATAATGTAATGTCATGTGACGAGATAGCTGAGGAAATGTATACTGTTGAGGTATGGTATATCATTGTATATTGTGTATTTGAAAGAAAGATTTTAAGGTATAAAAGCAGATTATGCTAGTGAAACTAATGAACAATTGTGTGCATGTGTGTGTGTGCATGCATGTGTGTGTGTATGCATGTGTGTGTGTATGCATGTGTGTGTGTGTTTGTGTGTTAAATGCTTTTAGCTCTTTTTTTGATACTAAATCTAAGGAATGACCTTTTAAAGACTGTTTTTATATATTTTATCTTTCTGAAGGGGAAAAACTGTCATTAAAAACATGAAATATAACTTACTATATTTGAGTTCAGTAGCCCAAAGTTTGACAAATTTCTCATAGTCTCAGCTCTCTTAACAGAAGCAATTCATGGGTCTACTTCTCGGCCTTTATAACACTTCATTCTTTGTCATGGAAGAAAGTATTTGAATGCTCCTTTCTCTCTCTCCTTCATGCTTACTGTCCACGAATTGAGCACAAGTGCCAACATGAGGCAGAACCACAGCTTGGGGTAGACTTTCTATCTCAAGCTACTGGTTTCCTGCATCTTCTACCTCTACCAAGATTTGTATTCTTGACTGAATGAGCTAATACCAGTTGGACTTTACTTAACTGAGTTAAAATATGTCTGCTACAGATCAACATTGTACTAAAATATAGTTTTATTATTAACCATGGCTTTAATGTAGTACTAAATAAAGTCTACATAGATAGGACAGAAATTTTACATGCCTATAAATGAGTATATAGACAAATCAGACCTGTGATGAGCTGAACTTACAAAATTGATAAAAACTGTAGGATTATTTGAATGGTAAAAGAACCCTTCACTTTATTCAAATGTGCCTTTAAAAAGTAATAGTAATGTCATATATTCACACATTGGGAAAGGCTTTGCAGATGAGATACATATTATCTCATTTGCTTCTCTCAGTGTTCCTGTGAACTAAGTGCAGTAGTGACTGCATGCCTTATGGATGAGAAAAATACAAATCATTCTTAGCAATTTGAAATGTGGTTACCTTTACAAAAAGTCAACTTGTCACAACTTTAGGGTGTATAGTCTATTGTGAAAAATATGCCTACATGTATTTATTTATTATATGAATAGCTAGTGTTCTGATTATTTCTTGCTATGTAACAAGTTACCCCCAAACGTGGGGGCTTAAAGCACCATGTTATTATATCTCATGTATTTTTGGTAAATGGTTTGAATAGGGCTCAGCTGGATGATTGATTCTTGTGGAGTCAATCGAGATCACTGGGGATTCTCAGCTTGCAGATGAACTGGTCTGGAGATTCTAAGATTCATTTACAAATTTAGTTCCTAGGCTAGATGCCTGATCTTGGCTTCTGGAGTACTTCTTGTCAACTAAAATGAATCTCTTCAACATAGCATGATGTAGTCGAGGATTCAGGGCTCCTAGAAATGGCATTCCAAGAGAATGTAAGGTGAGGTTGTCAGTACCTTAAGCCTGGGTCCAACAACTGGCCCACTCTCACTTCTGCTGTATTCTGTTGACTAAAGCAAATCACTGAGCTCACCCAGATCCAAGGGGGGGGAATATATACTCCACTTCTTCATGGAAGAGCAGAGAATTTGTAGCAATATTTAATCTGTCACAGTATATTCTTTGATGATTGATTATTTGCATTCCTTCCCTATGCAAACACACCTTCACTCTCTCTGAAGTACTCCCCAATTCTCATCTCATGACAGTATCAGGACCCAGGTATCATCAAGAGCAGGCTTAAGATCCAAGTTCTTGTCATCCAAATCAGGCATAGGGATGAATGAGACACTTGACATCTGTTTCTAGGAGTATGGGTCCTCTCAGTCTGAAAACCTGAGAACTAAAGAAACAGGTTATTTCCCCTGACATACAATGTTGAGATGGAGGTAAGACACAGGCAATAGGTATTCCTATGCAAAAATGGAGAGACTGAAAGCACACAGCAGTCTCTAGTCTACAGCATTTCTGAAATCTTACCAGCCACACATTGGCATTCTTTGATTAAGCTTCAGTCCTGCTTCCTAGAAATTACGCAGAATATAATAAAATAATACAAATAATTATTGAATTATAATAATTAAGCAGTTCCTATTTTTTCACCTCACCTTTATTTATCTATATCATATCGTGTGCCTAAAAATAAATCATTTGGCATTCCTTTTGGAAATCCAAATCCAGCTCAATCCAGTTCATTATGTCTATTTTCTATTGTATATATTACCATAGGCAAAAACACTGCCAAAATTTCTGCTACTTCATAACCAGGATCAAATTTTCTCCAGTTTCCAATAACAGTCACTGCACTATCTTCTAAGTATTCACCAATAGTTTTCTTCAGGTCCTCCCAGCTTTCACTAACAAAGTCCTCAAAGTCTTTTCAGTTCTGCCTGTTGTCTGCTTCCCAAACCACTACTACATTGTTTCACTTATTGTTATGATAGCACTCTACCTCCAGATAGAAAATTCTGTTCATTATCTGTTGCTGCATAATATATTATTCCAAGACTCAGTAGCTAAATGTAACAACCATTTCTCATATATCAGGATTTTATTGCATAGGAATTCAGGCATGGCTCAGTTCAGTGATACTTCAGCTTCGTGCTGAATTAGGTGAGGTTGTTCAGTGACCTTCAGCAGGTGAATGGGCCTGTCTTGAGAGTTCAGGATGTCGTCATTCACAGGAGCATCACCATGGCAGTTTTACCTGAAAGGTGGACTGTTGGCTGGAATGCTGACTGCATTGCCTTTCTAACATGGTGGGTCCAAGGCAGTAGCACTTCTTACATACTGATCCTGGGTTTCCAGAGAGAATGCTCTAAGAGACAGGAAGTAAGAGTTGCCAGTTTCTTAAAGCTTAGGCCTGGAATCTGGCCCAGCTTCATTTCTCTATTCTATTGGCCAAACAGTCATAGATTCAAGGGCATGCGATATAGAGTCAATCTCTCCATGAGAGGAATGTCCAAATATTTAATGCTACAGGAGATAATGTTCAGTTATTTATTTTGAATTATTTACTCATGGTGCTGACTGACTCAACTGATGAACTCAGGATTAGGAATTAGATGTTCAAGCTTCTGCTTCCATTTCTCCTACTACTTAGCTACGTTTGAGCTGAGGTAAATCGTCTTTGGATTTCAGTTTCCATCACAAAGTAAATGGAGATGATGATAACTGTTGGCATCCACTAACTCAATGATATGTTGTGTCTGTTTAAAAGAAGGAATTACTCAGGAAGTAGAATAATAGATTATTATAACTAATTGGACCAAAACAAATTCACCAAATTTTTCTACTAAGACTGAAAATTGGGTCTTGGTATTATGTAGAATAAGGCCACATGGGAACTCTGGTACATACACAACACTCACACTTTAAACACCTAATTCCATGCCATGGCATGTTTTTTCTGTCTCCCCTATATGCCAGGCAATGTACGTTTCCCCACTGAACCTTTGCAACACTTTTTTGAGGTAGATGTTATATTAACATTTTAATCACGTTCTCTGAAACATTTTTGTTCTGGAGTTTAAATTCTAACACATCTTTTGCATATTTATACATAATACATCTTAAAAGAATCTAATGAAAAGTTTAGCAGAGTCTGTAGGGGTTTTGTTTAAATTCTATGAAAATCTTCCCTTTTCATTTTGTACAAATATTCTTGCAAAATGAGATAAAAGCAGATTTATGAAGATATCAAAATGATATAACTAAGGGGAGGGAGAAAAAATAAAAGAGGCAGAAGAATTAAAAGAAGCTAGTTTTACTTACAGAAGCCAGAAGGAAGATAGGGTGGTTGATACTGTGGGAGGAAAGTGACCCTGCTATGCTATTAACTAGGAACTAGGTTTGCAATTGAATGGTTTGCCTTGGAAATGAACAGAGATCATTCTGTCGTTTTTGAGATTGCATCCAAGTACTGCATTTCGGACTCTTTGGTTGACCGTGATGGCTACTCCATTTCTTCTAAGGGATTCTTGCCCACAGTAGTAGGTATAATGGTCATCTGAGTTAAATTCACCCATTCCAGTCCATCTTAGCTCGTTGATTCCTAGAATGTCGATGTTCACTCTTGCCATCTCCTGTTACACCACTTCGAATTTGCCTTGATTCATGGACCTAACATTCCAGGTTCCTATGCAATATTGCTCTTTACAGCATCGGATTTTGCTTCTGTCACTAGTCACATCCACAGCTGGGTATTGTTTTTGCTTTGGCTCCATCCCATCATTCTTTCTGGAGTTATTTCTCCACTGATCTCCAGTAGCATATTGGGGACCTACAGACCTGGCGAGTTCCTCTTTCAGTGTCCTATCTTTTTGCCTTTTCATACTGTTCATGGGGTTCTCAAGGCAAGAATGCTGAAGTGATTTGCCATGCCCTTCTCCAGTGGACCACAATCTGTCAGACCTCTCCACCATGACCCGTCCATCTTGGGTGGCCCTACACGGCATGGCTTATTTCACTGAGTTAGACAAGGCTGTGGTCCATGTGATCAGATTGGCTAGTTTTCGGTGATTATAGTTTCAGTGTGTCTGCCCTCTGATGCCCTCTCACAACACCTACTGTCTTACTAGGGTTTCTCTTACCGTGGAAGTGGGGTATCTCTTCACAGCTGTTCCAGCAAAGCGCAGCCGCTGCTCCTTACCTTGGACAAGGGATATCTCCTCACGGCTGCCCCTCCTGACCTTGAATGTGGAGTAGCTCCTCTTGGCCCTCCTGTGCCCACGCAGTGTCACAGGTAATATCAATATCATGGTAATCCAAGTCTATGCCCCGACCAGTAACGCTGAAGAAGCTGAACTTGAACGGTTCTGTGAAGACCTACAAGACCTTTTAGAATTAACACCCCAAAAAGATGTCCATTTCATTATAGGGGACTGGAATGCAAAAGTAGGAAGTCAAAAAACACCTGGAGTAACAGGCAAATTTGGCCTTGGAATACAGAATGAAGCAGGACAAAGGTTATTAGAGTTTTTCTAAGAGAACGCACTGGTCATAGCAAACACTCTCTTCCAACAACACAAGAACTCTACATAGGGACATCACCAGACGGTCAACTCTGAAATCAGATTGATTACATTTTTTGCAGCCAAAGATGGAAAAGCTCTATACAGTCAGCAAAAACAAGACCGGGAGCAGACTATCGCTCAGATCATGAACTCCTTATTGCCAAATTCAGACTTAAATTGAAGAAAGTAGGGAAAACCACTAGACCTAAATCAAATCCCTTACGATTATACAGTGGAAGTGACACATAGATTTAAGGGACTAGATCTGATGGACAGAGTGTTGATGAACTATGGACAGAGGTTCATGACATTGTACAGGAGACAGGGATCAAGACCATCCCCAAGAAAAAGAAATGCAAAAAAGCAAAATGGCTGTCTGAGGAGGCCTTACAAATAGCTGGGAAAAGAAGAAAGTGAAAAGCAAAGGAGAAAAAGAAAAATATTCCCATCTGAATGCAGAGTTCCAAAGAATAGCAAGGAGAGATAAGAAAGCCTTCCTCAGCGATCAATGCAAAGAAATAGAGGAAAACAATAGAATGGGAAAGACTAGAGATGTCTTCAAGAAAATTAGAGATACCAAGGGAACGTTTCCTGCAAAGATGGGCTCGATAAAGGACAGAAATAGTATGGACCTAACAGAAGCAGAAGATATTAAGAATAGGTAGCAAGAATACACAGAAGAACTGTACAAAAAAGATCTTCACGACCCAGATAATCACGATGGTGTGATCACTCACCTAGAGCCAGACATCCTGGAATGTGAAGTCAAGTGGGCCTTAGAAAGCATCACTACGAACAAAGCTAGTGGAGGTGATGGAATTCCAGTTGAGCTATTTCAAATCCTGAAAGATGATGCTGTGAAAGTGCTGCACTCAATACGTCAGCAAATTTGGAAGACTCAGCAGTGGCCACAGGACTGGAAAAGGTCAGTTTTCATTCCAATCCCAAAGAAAGGCAATGCCAAAGAATGCTCAAACTACCACACAATTGCACTCATCTCACACGGTAGTAGCCTGGAGAAGGAAATGGCAACCCACTCCAGTACTCTTGCCTGGAAAATTCCATGGACTGAGGAGCTTGGTAGGCTACAGTCCATGGGGTCACAAAGAGTCGGACACGACTGAGCAACTTCATCATCTTCACACGGTAGTAAAGTAATGCCCAAAATTTTCCAAGACAGACTTCAGCAATACGTGAACCATGAACTTCTAGATGTTCAAGCTGGTTTTAGAAAAGGCAGACGAACCAGAGATCAAATTGCCAACATCTGCTGGATCATTGAAAAGGCAAGAGAGTTCCAGAAAAACATCTATTTCTGCTTTATTGACTATGCCAAAGCCTTTGACTGTGTGGATCACAACAAATTCTGGAAAATTCTGAAAGAGATGGGAATACCAGACCACCTGACCTGCCTCTTGAGAAACCTGTATGCAGGTCAGGAAGCAACAGTTAGACCTGGACATGGAAAACAGACTGGTTCCAAATAGGAAAAGGAATACATCAAGGCTGTATATTGTCACCCTGCTTATTTAACTTATATGCAGAGTACATCATGAGAAACGCTGGGCTGGAAGAAACACAAGCTGGAATCAAGATTGCTGGGAGAAATATCAATAACCTCAGATATGCAGATGACACCACCCTGATGGCAGAAAGTGAAGAAGAACTAAAGAACCTCTTGATGAAAGTAAAAGAGGAGAGTGAAAAAGCTGGCTTAAAGCTCAACATTAAGAAAACTAAGATCATGGCATCCAGTCCCATCACTTCATGGCAAATAGATGGGGAAACAGTGGAAACAGTGTCAGACTTTATTTTTCTGGGCTCCAAAATCACTGCAGATGGTGACTGTAGCCATGAAATGGCAAGACGATTACTCCTTGGAAGGAAAGTTATGACCAACCTAGATAGCATATTTAAAAGCAGAGACATTACTTTGCCAACAAAGGTCTGTCTAGTCAAGGCTTTGGTTTTACCAGTTGTCATGTATGGATGTGAGAGTTGGAAGGTGAAGAAAGCTGAGTGCCGAAGAATTGATGCTTTTGAACTATAGTGTTGGAGAAGACTCTTGAGGGCCCCTTGGACTGCAAGGAAATCCAACCAGTCCACCCTAAAGGAGATCAGTCCTGGGTATTCATTGGAAGGACTGATATTGAAGCTGAAACTCCAATACTTTGGCCACCTCATGCGAAGAGTTGACTCATGGAAAAGACCCTAATGCTGGGTAGGATTGGGGGTGGGAGTAGAAGGGGATGACAGAGGATGAGATGGTTGGATGGCATCACCGACTCGATGGACATGGGTTTGGGTCGACTCCGGGAGTTTATGATGGACAGGGATGCCTGGCATGCTGCGATTCATGGGGTCACAAAGAGTCAGACACGACTGAGCGACTGAACTGAACTGAACTGAGGTGTGCAATCTTGAAGGATTTCTTCCCTTTCTAGATCGAGTTTCCATTTGTGTCAAATGAGAGGGTGGGAGAAGGGGAACTCTAAAATATTCCTCATTTTTGATTTTTTTTTATCACTCCAATAAAGGGACTGAAACACTACAAATAAATGCATTCCTCTATCAAGGAAGTGAAGTTGCAGACTGGAAGATAGGTTTAGGGCAAAAAAAGAGGATATATGGACTTTTGACCTGGAAAATTACACGTAGTAGAATGGCTATAAATACTGAAGAACAAATCAGCGGCTGAAGAGGGAAGGCAAGATTAAAGAATAATACCAGCCCAGCTATCAAAGAAGTAATTTTTTAAAAAGTTTCATTTATTCTTTCAACAAATGTCTATTGAATTTCCTATGTGCCAGGCCCCTATCCTGAGTATTTTGAGTACAGTAGTTAAAAAATCCTTTCCCTCATGGACCTTATGTCCATTGGGGAATATGGGCAATAAACAAAATATTTGGTCTGTTAGATAATCATAAGTGCTTAGAAGAAGAATAAAGTAGAGAAAGAGGGTTGATCAAGTTAAATGGGGTTTGCAACATCAGAGAGGGTGGCCCAGGAGGCTTCACCCAGTAAAGATCTGAAGGAAGTCAGGAAATGAGCTGTGATGACTTTACTTCCTGTTTCATGAACATAATGAGAGTAACTCAAAAGAGCATTCAAGACAGGGGGAACAGCAAGTGCAGAGGTGCTGAGATGGAAGCATTCCTGATGTGTTCAAACATTAGCAAGGAACATAAGATAGCTGGAATGGAGCAAATGAATATGAGGAAAGTAGGAGTGGAGATCAGAAGAAAGACTGGGAAGATGTTAGGTAGAAAGTGCCATCTGGCAAGTTGAGAACAGATTAAAAAAAGATCAAGACAGAGAGATTGGGAACAGTTAAATGGCTGCTGCACTAATCCAGGCAAGAGATGATGGTGGCTCAGGTTAGAATGGCAGCAGTTTTGGGAAGTGATGGGATTCTGGATATATTTTGAAGGTAGAATGAACAGGACTTGCTAGATGGTTAGGATGTAGGGTATGAGGAAATAGAAGTCAAGTTCAGAGTTTTGGTTTGAACTGTTGTCAGTTGATGAGACGGGAATAATTGTGAGAACAATAGTTTAGATGGTGGTGGTGGGGCTATTAGGAATTTTTAACATGTCAACTGTTAGTTGCCTAGTAGTTGTATCATGTGTCATGGATACATGAGTGTGGATTTCAGGGGACAGAGAAAGTTTGGAAGTATAAGCACTTAGATCCTTGAGACTGGATCAGTTTCTCAATAGAGTAAGCATAGATAATAGAAAACAGACAAGGTCCAAAGACGAAGTTTGGGAACTCCAATGCAGAGATGAGGAGAAACATAAAAGATAAATGAAAAGGAGTCATCAGAAAAGTAGGAATAAAACCAAACAAGCCGAGAGTCTTGGAGGCCCAATGAAGAAACTCTTGTCTAAAAGAGGAGACAGTGATTGTGTACAATGCTAATGATTGTTTGAGCAAGATGAGAACTGAGAAATGATCACTGACTTAGCAAAGCAGAGGTCTTTAGCACCTTGATAAGAGCCATGTCTTTAGAGAGTTGTAGGTAAAATCTTGGATCGGAGTGGGTTTAAGAGAGAATAGAAGGAGAGAAATTGGAGACAGAGGATACAGAAACCTTCAAAGTTTTGCTATAAAAAGAATATGAAAAGGGGAATAGCAGGAGGAGAATTGTAGTGAAGAGAGTTTTTATAGAAGATATGACAAAATAATAACATATGTCATTCCAATGTTTCAAGGTTGAAGAGAGTGATCAAATAGAAAAAAAATTGGTAATGCAGAAGAGAGAAGGGAAAATTGCTGGATCAATGTCTTTTATTGAGTGAATGGGATAGGACATAGTGGCTGGTAAAGGTTTGGTCTTGACTAGGAGTATGGCATGAACTTAGGCAAACTCTGGGAGATGGTGAGAGACAGGCAAGCCTGGCATGCTGCAGTCCATAGGGGCACAAAGAATCAAACACAACTTGGTGACTGAACAGGAACAACATGGCTGGGAGGGAAGGTGGAGCAGATGGACACAGATGTAGGTAGGGAGGCAGATGTGATGGTGGAAGCTGAGTGAAATTCTCTTGAGGTCTGTCATTTTCTCAGTGAACTAGGAAGCAAAGTGGTCAGCACAGAGAGAGAATGACAAAAGTACTTAGAGGTTTGAAGAAAGAGGAGTAGGTATAAAACAGTTGTCTAGAGAGGGAGAATTATTGGACTATGAAAACACAGTACAGTATAATCAATGGAGCATATTAAGAGCACATTTGAGGTGAATATAGAATCCTTTGGTTTCTTGGAGTCATGTATGGTTGGTCCTTGGCCAAGTGATGTTCTCACAGTAATATATCCCAGGGAGTGCTAACTGAGAGAAGAGGAGATAAAACCTGGAAGCAAATAAATGTCCTAAGATGTAGCTGACAGAACATAACCACTTCTTCTAGAACACCATCAATACTTCCCTGGGATTTCTTTCCTTAACTTTCTTTTGCATTCCTCTCCCTCATGATCCCCATCCTTATTTGCACTGAGATACAGCTAGAATGGTCATACGAGGATTTCAGGGAACAGAACCACTTCCTGTACCTGATGGATTTGTTTCACTTTTGTATTGGTCAGTTTTTTCTATGTTATTTTCTGGTAACAAATAATGCCCAGTTCTCAGTGGCTTGCAACAATAGGGATTTATTTATCTCTCTTGTTAGGTGTTGGCTGTAGGCCAGTTATAGTTGTGCCCAGTTACAGCTGTGTATCACATCTTTATCTTGGAATTGAAGCTGAAAAAAAGTTCATATTTTAGGTCATGCTGTTCTCCAGGCAGAGGAAGAAGAGCAAGGTGGAACCACATGATGGCTCTCATAGCTTCTGCATGGAAGTGGTAATTGTCATATTTGCTCAAATGTCATTGGTCAAAGCAAGTCACATATCCAAGCTTGATATCAGTGGGAAAAGGGAAGTTAAACTTCTTTTAGGGAGGAACGAATAATTTGAAACAATCATATAATTAGCCACAACGTTTTCCATGTGTGGCTGAACTTCTTCTCGAGCAACACAATGGGTTATAGTACGTCTTTTCAAACACAATTGACATTTAGCCCCCAGGAGTAATCTCAGGGTGGTTAGACACTTGGTATGAATTTCTGGCTCTGATTTCATGTCTGGCCTGGTGGGTTATACTATTTAACTTTAGAATTTAGGGAATACCTTTCAGGAGGCAGTTAGGTATTTCATCACATACATTAGAGGTATTATAATATTAAAAGCAAATATGCTAAGTGTTACAAAATAAACTTTTAAAATGGAGAGACTCCCATCCAGACCTATCTTTTGAGAACTTCTTAAGTTCCATGACAAATTTTATAATAATATAAATATAATAGACAAACTGTGGGAAATTCTTAAAGAGATGGGAATACCAGAGCACCTGACCTGTGTCCTGAGAAATCTGTATGCAGGTTAGGAAACAACAGTTAGAACTGGACATGGAACAACAGACTGATTACAAATCTGGAAAGGAGTACATCATGGCTGTATACTGTCACCCTGCTTATTTAACTTATATGCAGAGTACATCATGCGAAATGCCAGGCTGGATGAAGCACAAGCTGGGATCAAGATTGCCGGGAGAAATATCAATAACCTCTGATATGCAGATGACACCACCCTTATGGCAGAAAGTGAAGAGGAACTAAAGAGCCTCTTGATGAAAGTGAGAGAGGAGAGTGAAAAAGTCAGCTTAAAGCTCAACATTCAGAAAACTAAGATCATGGCATCTGGTCCCATCACTTCATGGCAAATAGATGGGGAAACAATGGAAACAGTGAGATGCTTTATTTTCTTGGGCTCCAAAATCACTGTAGATGGTGACTAAGCCATGAAATTAAAAGATGCTTCCTCCTTGGAAGAAAAGCTGTGACCAACCTAGATAGCATATTAAAAAACAGAGACATTACTTTACCAACAAAGGTCTGTCTAGTCAAAGCTATGGTTTTTCCAGTAGTCATTTATGGATGTGAGAATTGGACTAGAAAGAAAACTGAGTGCCAAAGAATTGATGCTGTTGAGCTGTGGTGTTGGAAAAGACTCTTGAGAGTCTCTTGGACTGCAAGGAGATCTAACCAGTCCATCCTAAAGGAAATCAGTCCTGAATATTCATTGGAAGGACTGATGCTGAAGCTGAAACTCCAATACTTTGGCCACCTGATGTGAAGAACCAACTTATTAGAAAAGACCCTGATGCTGGGAAAGGTTGAAGGCAGGAGGAGAAGGGGACGAAAGAGAATGAGATGGTTGGATGGTATCACTGACGCAAAGGACATGAGTTTGAGTAGGCTCTGGGAGTTGGTGATGGACAGAGAAGCCTGGAGGGCTGCAGTCCATGGGGTCGCAAAGGGTCAGACATGACTGAGCAACTGAACTGAACTGAATATAATAGAGGAAAGAGCTCTGCCTGTAACTCAGTAAAATAAAAATCCATATGTGGTAGACAATTTCATATTCCTTCCTTGTGTAGAAGGAGGAATTTTATAGCTTGATGAGAACTGGGTATCTCTTTAAGAGGCTGTATAACCAAGGTCTAGGACTCAGGACTTCCTGTGCCAAGTATAGTGTCCTGCACAGAGCAGTGAGTTGTTCTGAGGGATTGCCTAGCCCTGGACTCACAGAGATGAGAAACTTGAGACCATCCATGAAGGTATCAAGGTTGACATGGGTGCCTGGTAAGTTGGTTTAAACAATTTCATGTTTTCTTTGTTAACACAGAAGGGACCAGGATCTGCCACTCTTTGTTCTCTGGTTTTATGTTAGTGAGTCTTTTCCTCTTTGTTTATGAATATGTGATTCTGACAGTTGACAAAGGACACTCCAAGAACTTAGCTAGAGCCCAAATAGTGCATTGGTTTGGGAGTTCTCTTCTAAGATTTGTCCAATGACCCTGCTCTGGAGAAAACATTCAGGTAATAACATTCCCAGTGGTAGTTTACTTCCCATCAACTCACCATTGGTGCCCTCATTAGGGTGTTTTTCTTTCTTTAGGTTTTAGTTTTTTTCCCTAGTCCATCCCAGCCTCCCACCACAGTGACTGTGCTGTCCATGAAGGGGGCTGGGTAACTGTCCCCTGAGATCATCTTAGGTTTATTTTTAGTACAGGCTGTTTAGAAAATTACTTTTCCTTACTGACTATATGGGGACTGTCTTAACTGTGACTTAGAATTCTGGACTTCTCACATGGAATTGAGACTGAGCAGGTAACTCATGCCTTCATCTTTAAGATGGGGCAATCACATTACAATGAGGATGAAAGACTTGCCAAGAGTTACCCAGACATCCAATTGTAAAAGTGTTTTTCTTTGGTCTGTTGGTCTCAGATCCATAAGATGTTTAACTGTGTAAAATTGCAAGTTAGTCTGACTAAATTGGACAGCTTGCAGATAAAAACCCCACTCCCTAAATCCCAATTGATCCCTTGAGCCATCCATACTCCCTAAAAGTGTTATTATTACTATCAAGCTACATGCTCAAAAATTATTTCCCTTGGGAACACACACCTAACCCAGACAAAAAGATGACTATTGTTTTTTTACTCACTCAATACTCTTTGTTCCAGCTTTCCTGTTTGTTCCTTCCTTTCGCATTTTACGACTCATTCAAAATGATATTGAAATGCTATGATCTCTGTAGTCCCCTATCTACTATTAGAATGAACCATATGAAACTGCTGGTGAGTCAGCTAGTTTTGATCTACAGTGTGGTTAATTTGTGGTAATTTCATATGGTTTTCTCTAAATCATTTAGAATTAGATAGTGAATTGTGAAAATTCTCATATAGAAAAAAATGCAGATTATTGATCGAGTTAATGGCAACTCATTGATAATATGTAGTAGAGGTGAATGCATTGTTGTTATTCAGGCACTAAGTCACGTCCGATTCTTTGTGGCCCCATGGACTGCAGCATGCCAGCCTTCCCTGTCCTTCACTATCTCTTGGAGTTTGCTCTGCTGCTGCTGCTGCTAAGTCACTTCAGTTGTGTCCGACTGACTCAGTGCAACCCCATAGAGAGCAGCCCACCAGGCTCCACCATCTCGGGGATTCTCCAGGCAAGAACACTGGAGTGGGTTGCCATTTCCTTCTTTCCCAGCATCAGGGTCTTTTCCAGTGAGTCAGCTCTTCGTATCAGGTGGCCAAAGTATTGGAGCTTCAGCTTCAGCATCATTCCTTCCAGTGAATATTCAGGGTTGATTTCCTTTAGGACTGACTGGCTTGATCTTGCTAAGGGACTCTCAAGAGTATTCTCCAGCATCAGTTTGAAAGCATCAATTTTTCGACACTCAGCCTTCTTTATGGTCCACTTCTCACTTCCATACATGATTATTGGAAAAACCATAGCTTTGACTACACAGACCTTTGTTGGCAAAGTGATGTCTCTGCTTTTTAATACACAGTCTAGGTTTGTCATGGCTTTTCTTCTAAGGAGCAAGAGTCTTTTGATTTCATGGCTGCAGTCACTGGGGGGAGCCCACGAAAATAAATCTCCCACTGTTTCCATTTTCCCCCCATCTATTTGCCATGAAGTGATGGGATGGGATATCATGATCTTAGTTTTTCAAATGTTAAGTTTTAAGCCAGCTTTGTCACTCTCTTTTTTCACCCTCATCAAGAGGCTCTTCAGTTCCTCTTGGCTTTCTGCCATTAGAGTGTTATCTGCATATCTGAGATTGTTCATATTTCTCCCAGCAGCCTTGGTTCCAGTTTGTGATTCATTCAGTTGAATGCGTATCCAGGTTTTAATAAGATCCTTTTTAAAATGAAGATCAAATAGTACATTAAATGAAAATTTTAATTTGGAAGAGAATTTCAACTCACGATAACAAAAAAAAAAAAAGGAGAAAAAAGTGTAACTGAGCTGCACACATGCATGTTAATATGTCAAGATTCTCTGAGATGGCCGTGACCACTACTTGGCATGTGCAACTAGAAAACTGGCTCTTTATATTAATACATTTTCTCTCTGTCTTTCTCTTTCCCTCTTATCCTCCCTCCCTAGTATTTCATGGTCAGACTGAAACAAGCAGTCTACACCTACTTTCTTCATGTTTTGTCTCTTACTCATTGTGTAACACACTGTAGTCTGGTTTCTGTCCCCAACACTCCACTAAAACTATTTTTGCCAAGGTCACTAATGACCTTTGATTGACAAATTCAATAGAAGCTTTTTCATCTTTATCTAACTTAACTTCCCTGTTGCATGTGACAGGATGGGCCATGATTTGCTTCTTCATATTTCATCTCTTCCCCTGACTTTCATGGTTTCTTTTTCTCTTCATCGTGTCTCAGGACATAGCATAGTGTAGGCATCAGAAAGTACTTATCTATGTTTGTTGAGTGAATGAAAGAATGAACTGATGTAACTGCAGCACTTCGTTAATTATTAGTCACTGCCAATAACCAATTTAATCCTCACTTCCAGCAACTTCTTTACCTCATCCCCTGCCACATACATTTTTAATCACATATAAGTTGCAGGGTGCCACGTTCTTCACGTTCCCATCTCGGAAATCCTACTAGATAGTTGTAGGCCAGGCAGGCTAGGCTGAGGAAGCTGCTGGTTCCTTTTCGTATGGTTTCCTCTAATTCTGAGCATTATAAATACGCTGGGTCTTCAGTCATGTTTTTTGGTAACTCCTAACTCTTAGGAAAGAAAAGATTTATGCCCTTTTTCTTTACTCCCCTGGATGTATCATTTAGAGATCCAATAAAGTGTGTCCACAAACAGCCACTTGTTGCTTAGAAGTATGACCTGACAAAAAGACAGGGGAGAAAACCCAACACAAGACTCTAGGAGAACAAAAGGAAGGCGCCAGCAGAAAATGTGGCACACACGCACTCGCTTTATGCATGTTTAATTTCTGTTGTTTTGGTTGGAAAACAGCTGCAGGTGTCCTCTAATTATAACCCCATTTTCACAAATATCAACTGTCATATTTAATCTGTTATATTCACCATATAGTCTACTGTTACAGCACATTTCTTTCATTACAAATTTAGTAGCAGAGTTTCAAATGCTCAAGCTAACATTCAGGCTAGTCAATTAATGCATTATTTACAAGTTAAATGTTATTAAAAACAGGTTCTTAATTTGCTAATGATTTAGTAGGCCCAAGGCGATACTCCAATTTTTTTTTTTTTTTTTGAAAATGGAAGAATATTTAGAACCATTGAGGTGGGGAGGGATGTCATGGATATTTTGGCTTCTCTCAACATTTTCCGATTTTCTTTTCTGCTTTCTTCTTTATTCTGTGTTGTTTTTGATGCCTATACTAACCAGTTGTGGCAGGAGTGAGAAGAAAGATGTATGAAAAATAAAAACAGCATAAATGCCATTGTGAGTGGTGTTTTTAAAAATCACCAGGCAGTTTGGAATGGCTCAATACACATGTTCCCCATACAATTCAGTGTATTTTGATTTACCGTGCCATTTCCATAGCACAGCAGGTTAAGAAGGTTAGAAGTCAAGGAAATTAAATGTTATTAGCATTCCACTGTTGTCAGGCTACAAAAACAGAATATATGTCTTTTCAAATAAGCTTGGGAAAATTAAGAGTTCCTCAGGTTCAAGGGCCCCAGAATCATCACTGAAATCTGGATTTTGTTCTTCGTTGTAGTTTTTTTCTTCTTTCTCATTTGACCTAGATCATGTTTTAAATCCACATTTCATGTTCCATAATTCCATGACACGCTACTTATTTATGAAAGATAATGTGGGGTGAACTCTTTGATGACCAAGGATTCTGGCTTCATGAAGCCTGTTACCCTGTTTTCATGCCTTTCTCTTCAGCTGTCTTCTTGGGCTAGAGTCAACCCTTTGTCCTCTCCATTTCTCTCCTCTCTTCTCATTATCTTTTAAAAAACTTAACCAAGATCCACCTTCTTAATGAAATCTTGCTAAGGTGAAGTCTAGTTCATAACATTTTTTCCCATTCCTGCATCCTTACAGTTTTTTATGTCATGTCGCAGTCATTCAGGCTTCCTTGGTGGCTCAGACTGTAAAGACTCTGCCTGCAATCTGGGAGACCTGGGTTCTATCCCTGGGCTGGGAAGATCCCCTGGAGGAGGGCATGGCAACCCACTCCAGTATTCTTGCCTGGAGAATTCCCATGGGTTGAGGAGCCTGGTGGGTTACAGCCCATGGAGTCACAAAGAGACACGACTGAGCCACTAAGCACAGCACAGTCACTCACTCAAGAGTATGTTCCCCTGGACTTTCTCTACAATTGTTTCTCTATAGGACAAGCAGTAGAGTCAGAGAGAGCTGCCATTTATTGGTGATGTGACTTAGGGCAAATGATTTCTTTTATCTAGGTCTCCCTTTTCTTCTCTCTTAAATGAAGATGAAAACCCTTATTGTGAGAACTGGTGGGATCATGTATGCGAAGAACCTAACCAAACGGTAGAAGCCAATATACAGCAGCTCTTGTTGCTGAAATGAAATAAGATAATCTATATAAATCACCTAGCACAGTGCCTAGTTCATGTTTGGCACTCAATAAAATTTAATTCCCTTCAGTACAATAAATAGGTCATAAGTATTTCATGTTTTCATTTTCACTCAGAGCAAAGTTTTCTCAAGGGCAAGGACTAAATTTTTTTTTTTCAAATTCTTCAGTTTTTGTGGATCAATGTTTCATCCTCTGTATTTTGGAAGGTGTTCTGTGTATCTCTTAGGAAATCCAGGCAGAACCGAGTGACCACTGCCCATACCAGTGACATAGAAATGGCTCTTTCTCATTCCTCTGCACCCCCCCACCCCGGGCAACCCCACCACCCCCAACTTTCCCTCAACTCCTGAGATTACTTTCCAAATTGACAGTTGGCACCAAAGCCATTGACTCAGGCTCCACTTTGGGGGGAACCTAAATCAAGTATGAGTCTGAGCAAACTCCAGGAGATGGTGAAGGACAGGGAAGCCTGGCGTGCGGCAGTCCATGGGGTTGCAGAGAGTCGGACATGACTTAGCGACTGAACAACAAAAACTAAGTAAGGAAATGATTCAAATGACACAGAAAGACAACAAACTAAACACTGTGCAAAGTAGCACAAGAGCCTTCAGATTTGCCCAAGGTAGCTGACAATGTCAATAGAAAAAAGCCAAGAATGGAATTCATTCCGTCTTTTACTCAAAACATATCCACGGAACATCTAGTGTGTCCCACATACTCTTAGGCATTGGTAACCAAAACAGACAAGGTCTTTCTGCTCCCATGGCCCTTACACTCCAGTGATGGAACATGCAATAAACAACAAGTCAACATGCAAAATCATGTCAGGGAGTGATATGAGCTTTGGAGACAAAAAAGGCAGGGTAAGAGTTCAACCGTGTGCCAGAAAGGCTGCTATATTAGAGTGTGATCCATTTTAAATGAACCAAGGCCCATCTGGTAAGGTAATATTTGAACAGAGACCTTGCGAAAGGGAAAATGACCACCCTTTGTCCACTGCCTATCGTCTTCAGGAGTAGAAGCAGAAAAAGATAACAAAAAGCTTTCTAGCCTGGGGAGTGATCAAAATCCTGCTGGTAAGAAAAAAAATGGGGTGCAGAGATTTGTCAGGGTGCAGTTTTCCAAACAGAGTGCTTGAAAGGGCCTCAGCTCCTGTGTAAACCCCTCCTTTAAGAATTTCTGTGGGGCTCCCTCACCCTTTTATCTTCCCTCCTATTTCTCCTAGTCAGTGTGTCCTTCTTCAAGTTCTCAAATATCAACAGAAAGAATGCTTTTATTTATATAAAATTTTAGAGTGTATACAGAGCATACTTTTCTCATTTAATTCCCATACAACTTTGTCCATTAAATACTTTCATCATCATTTTATAGATGAGGAAACTGGGACTTGGGGATCTTGCTTGGGCCCACCCAGTGGTATTAGAGCTTGGAACTCAAACTCAGTCTTTTGGCTCCAAGCCAATATTTGTTTCAGTGCTGAAATGGTCCTCTTAACCAATTTTCACCCCTGTCCCTCACCCCACGCTGACCCCTACCCATGGCAGCTGACTTGTATGGGCTCATGGTCTTTCTTTCTGGAGGATTCCATCATTCTGATTTTCCATCAGTGGTTGCAGGATCAGATCTCAGCAAATCCAGAAGTTTAGAACAGGAACATCTGAGACAACTCTATAAAGAGATTCTGTCTTCAATATTCTAACTTAGCCCAATGTTGTACTCTTTTTCTTTTTTAAATTGAGGTATAGTTAATTCACAATGTTGTGTTACTTTCAGGAGTATATACATACATATATATATGTGTGTATATATATATATATAAAGTGAAAGTGTTAGTTGCTCAGCCATGTCTGACTCTTTGTGACCCCAGAGTCAAGAATTTCTAACAAGAATTTCCCAGGCAAGAATACTAAAGTGGGTTGCCACGCCTTTCTCCAGGGGATCTTCCCAACCCAGGGATTGAACTCATGTTTCCACTGTACATAAAATAGGTAAACAACAAGGACCTACTGTACAACACAGAGAACCTGTGCAATTTCTTGTAAAAACCTACATTGGGAAAGAATCTGAAAAATCATGTATTTACAACATGTATAAACAGCAACCTTGTTGTTTATCTATTGTATGTACAGTGTTGTCTATGTTAATCCTAAACTCCTAAGTCATCTTCCCTCCATCCTCTTTGGCAATCATGTTTATTTTCTATGTCTGTGAATCTACTTCTGTTTTGTAAATAAGTTCATTTGTATTATTTTTTAGATTCCACATATAAGTGATATCATATGGCATTTGCCTGACTTATTGTGATTAGTATGATCATCTCTAGGTCCATCCATGTTGCTGCAAATGGCATTATTTCATTCTAGTGCTGTACTCTTGATTGTGCTTTCCCACTGCTATGTTAAGACATTGAGGATTTTTATTTACAAGTAAGTATTTTTAAGCATGTGCTAGGATAGCTGTTCCTCAATGCTCCCCTTTTAGAGAAAACACGAGATAAAATGTGACAGAATTGCTTCTGGATCCATTTCTCTGTGACTAGTGAACATCCTTTACTTTTTTACTTCCAGGACATCCCACTTGATTCTGAATCAGAGATTCAGTAGCTCAGTGATGGATCCTCTCCCTATGAGTTGAGGGAACTCAGAGGTGATTTCCTTTGGGGGGTGAACTCTGCTGCACAGTTTAAGGTGTCAGGCTGAGTGGAACTCTCTTTAAGCTGCTGTTGGAAACTGTAGATCTTTTAAAGTTTAAAACCCAATGTTTGATGCCAGCATCTCAGAGAATATATGGGAAGCTACTGTGCTTTTAAGGAGATTGCTCTTAAAATGTTGGAAATTCAAGATGATGAATGCTCACTTAAGACCATTTTTTCTGGCATACAGGTTGACAATGCTGAACATTTTTTAAAGTTTCTATTTTGTATACAAACATTCCAACTAGTAATTTTTAATACTTAAGATAATTCTGTGTGAGGTAAGTATTTCTCCAATTTCCACTTTATCAGCAGTAGCACTTCCAACTTCTCCTTCAAAACATTTTGCTCACATCATTATTTAACAGCTTAGTTATTGTAATTATTTGTTTAATATGTGGGAGTTTCAAAGGCACATTCTGGAACCAAGCACACCTTGTTATGATTTCTGGTTCTGAAAGTTGTGTGCTCTGGGAGCTGGGAAAATGTCTTAATGCCTCCCTGCCTCAGTTTCCTCATCTGTAAAATGTGAACAATAAAGGCATTGGCTTTACACAGCTGTTATGAGTTTTAAAAGTAATAATATGAACAGGGCTTAATACAGTGCCTGACATGCTGTAAGCATTCCATGACTGTTAGCAGTTGTTATTACTATTGTTACTATATGCTACATGCTAAGTCACTTCAGTTCAGTTCAGTTCAGTCACTCAGTTGTGTCCGACTCTTTGCGACCCCATGAATCGCAGCACGCCAGGCTTCCCTGTCCATCACCAACTCCCGGAGTTTACCCAAAGCCATGTCCATCGACTCGGTGATGCCATCCAACCATCTCATCCTCTGTCGTCCCCTTCTCCTCCTGCCCCCAATCCTTCCCAGCATTAGGGTCTTTTCCAATGAGTCAACTCTTCGCATGAGGTGGCCAAAGTATTGGAGTTTCAGCTTCAACATCTGTCCTTCCAATGAACACCCAGGACTTATCTCCTTTAGGATGGTTTGCGACCCTTGGGCTGTAGCTCGCCAGACTCCTCTGTCCATGGGAATCTCCAGACAAGAATATGGGAGTGTGTTGCCATGCCCTCCTCCAGGGCATCTTCCCAGCCTAGGGACTGAACCCATGTCTTTTACATCTCCTTCATTGGCATGTGGGCTCTTTACCTCTAGTGCCACCTGAGAAGACCCATTACTATATATTACTAATATAATAAATAGGTGGCCATCTGTCAGGTTTTGCAAGGAACAGTCCTCATTTGCTTTCAAAAGTGTCCAGCTGGGAAAAGCCATAGGAATGGAGGACTGATCAGTTGTAGCCTGAGAGAGGGAAGTAAAACTGGGTAAGTTTGAATAAGATTAGTGGATGGCACCAATGTCTATAACTTATTTGTGATATTGTACTATAGTTTTGCAAGACTGAGGAAAATTCGATAGTGGGTACACAGGATCTTTCTGTGTTATTACTTACAATTCCATGTGAATTTACAATGATTTTAAGATAAAAAGTTATACTAAAAGAAGAAGAAAACAAGTGAGCTTGAAAGATAAGTAATAGTATGATTATCCAAGAAACAGGATCCATGATCCTACCAGGACATGACCACCATCTCTAAAAAGAACTTCCGTTGGTTCCCTCTATTTCCTTTACCTGGTTTAATTTTTCTTCATAGTACTTATCTCCCCTTGACATATCTTTATTTGTTTTATCTTTCTACAACTATTTATTGAGTGCCTACTTGGTGCCAGCCTTGTGTCAGTGAATAAGCTCTTTGTGAAATTTTCATTCTACAGGTGGAAATAAATAATAAACTAAAAAACATATTAGATGAATTATTTAGTGTGTTGGAAAGTGATGTGTGATGGAGAAAAGACAAAGAACAGACATAATAGAGTTCTTCTGAGAAACAGAACCAATAGAATATAAATACTTGCAAGAAATTGGCTCATGTGATTATGGAGATCTGCAGTTGGCAACAGGGAGACCCGGAATGGTGTTGTTCCAGTTCAAGTCTGAAATCTGAGAACCAGAAGAGCTGATGGCATAAGTTCCACTCTGAAAGCTGATAGGCTCAAGAGCCATGAAGAACCAATGTTTCAGTTCAAGTCTGAAGACTGGCAAAAGCTCACATCCCAGTTTGGAGGTGGTCAGGCAGAAGAGGTCCCTCTTACTCTAGGGAAGGTCAACCTTTTTGTTCCATTCAGGCCTTCAACTGATTGGACGAAGCCCACCCACATTACTACTTTACTTGTCAACTGACTCAATGTTAATCTCATCCCAAACACCATTACACTCAGAATAATGTTTGAACAAATATCTGGCCACCTCAGGCTCAGTCAAGATGGCACATAAAATGAACCATCACAGCAGGGAAAAAAGAATGGATACTGGATGGTAGTTGAAATTTTAAACAGGCTTCGTTGAGAAAGGAATATATGAGCAAAGACTTGAAAGAAGTGAGCTGATTATTGACTTTTTGCTCATCTCCCCCAATCAAAATAAAAGCTTTATAAAGCAAGAAATTTCATTTTTTATCAATTATAATCCCTGTGTCTGGTGCTTATCAGGTCCTCAAAAATCTTTGTGGGGTGAATGAATGAATGATTGCAAATGAGGGCTGTGGTTTGTATGCAGTTGCCTCTCTGGTCTTTAGCTCAGTGTTTGACACAGCCTAAGCCATCAATAAGCATTGGGTTTTCTTTGATTTCTATAATTGTTTACAACAGCTAATAAACATCACTGAGGATGTGGGCTTGCTTGTTTTGTTTGATATTAGAACACACACAGGAGTTAGTCAATAATTGCTATTATTGACTGTGGGCTCAGGTGAGAAGACTGAGGCTGGGAAATGTGAGGTGGCTTGACCATGGTCTCATGGCTGGAAAGTGGCAGAGTAGGGCCTTCACTCTAGTTTTTTAATCTCAAGTCACAATATGCATCAACATCACATTGCTTTAAAAATTATCCTGAGGTCTCTCCTTTGGCCATGGCCTTTCTGTCACTGCCCTTCTTGTCCCTTACTTTCCCACACAGGGCTGTGTGGGGACGTCTCCCCAAGTGACAAGTGGGCAGGTGATATTGAGTTGTCAGCACACCCACCCCCGGAGGACCACTACCTCTTCCTCTCGCCAGTGTCAGATACCCTCTCACATGAACACTAGTGGAAGGTAATGCAACGTTTTGGTGACCATCGACTTTGTCAGACAATAGTGCAGTTCAGTTTGAAAGGCTCCACCAGGAAGTTGCAGACTTTTTAAAACTAATCTGTTGTTTATTCAACTTTGCAATCACTTCTATGTACTATCTGTGTTTCACACACCGTGAAACGGCACTGCACTGTGCAATTGAATTAGTTGTACAGTGACTCAAAGGCATTAAACAATGACTTTGATATTTTAAGTACTGACTAGGAGGGATTTTTAATTCCTTCCTCATAATGAAAGCAACAAAAAAACCCAGTTACACAACCCTGGAACACTTATTCTCTTTTCTATTCTGGGTGGACCCCACTGAGACAGAAAAAAAATCTCCTAGCATTTAGTTTGCTTAATGGCAGAAGAAAAATTAAACAAGCATAGACGTGCAACCTTAATGACACACAGCCACACTAGAATAACAGTTCCCAGCTTCTAAAACCTGTTATTTAATATAATGGGGAAATCTTGTGGGAGCTTTTCAGGTGCTGCTGAGTCTGAAAAAAACAGCTACTTTGGCAGGAGGGGCGGGGGCAGAGGCAGGACACAGGCCCTACTTGTGTTCATGTGCTTGGGATGGGGGTGTCTCAGGGAACCTTCCAAGGCAGGCAGGTGCTGGGTGAAGTATAGTGCTGGCTGGCTGTCCCTGGCTGTAGCCCTTGAGAAGGGAACACCATGGTTATGCGAAGCACAAGTGTTAGTTCTGTCAGTGACCTTATGGGACTCCTCATCCACAGCCTTTCTGGAGATGGCATTGACAGAAAGGGAGAAGAGAGAGGAAACACACACACACACACACACACACACAAACCACAGCAAGTGAATTAATGCTGTGAAACTACAAGCATTAGCTGGTAATAGTTCAGGGCAAAGCACCTAAGTGATGATTCACATCTGACAATAAATATATGAATAGCTGTTGAAAGCTTGTTTGATTTTCACAAAGAGGTTTAAACAAACATTCGTTTGTTCATTAGTCTTAAGCAACACTTTTATGGCAGGGGATGTATTAAACCAAACATACGTCTGCAACTAAGATATCTGGTGGTTTTAAAGATGAAGACACAAAGCCATGCATATCGTTTACGCGGAGCGGCCTTAAACTACCTGTAATGGAGTGAGATACAGTTATTATGGATTAATGCTGTGAATCTTCATCCAACGAGGGAAAACAAACAGGCGAGGAGGAGGGCCTCGTCTTTGGAGATAAAGACTTAGAGGGCTCCATCCTGCAAATGGTACTGAGTTTGCATAAACTCATTTTGTTGTTGTTTGGTTTTTTTTTTTTGCTGCATACTTTTTAAAAACACAAGTGGTTTAAATCTGTTCCCGGAGGTAATTTATGCTAAACTGGCATTCCAACACCATAAATTCCTTGCTTATGGCAATCTCTGCTGGGGTGTCAGGTCGGGCTAGGTTACTGAGGAAATGGCCGCTTCACAATTTTTAGGGTAATTGCCTCTGTAACTCGTTGAGTACAGGCCCTGTCGGGAAATCTCTAATTGTCATTGACACTTTGGTTCCCTTTTTCCTGCCTGCTTCTTTTCTCCACTGTTGAACCGAAGGCCATTCTTTGGTGCAGAATGGCTTGGGCCTTTCATCTTCCGGAGCACCTGGATTTTGTCACTGTTAGAGCCTTTGCTCATGACATCGTGATGTCCCCCTGATGAAGCCCAGCTTAGCCCTATCCTTGCCCAAGAAACCATCAGCTGAGAGAAAATAAGTCATGATGATGGGCTTGGGGTCAAATGAAGAGTGAAAGACCACTAACCCATTTCTCCTAAGGTTTTTTTTTTTTAACTAAGTCTGAATTGGTTATTGATGTCTACCAGGATGGGGCTTCCCAGGTGGCTCTAGTGGTAAAGAACCTGCTTGCCAATGCAGGAAATATGAAACTCAGGTCTGATCCCCGGGGAGGGAAGATCCCCTGGAGGAGGGCATGGGAACACGCTCCAGTATTCCTGCCTGGAGAATCCCATGGACAGAGGAACCTGATGGGCCACAGTTCATAGCGTCACAAAAAATTTGACACAACTGAAGCGACTTAGCATGCATGCACACACATCTACCAGGATGGTGTGAGCCATTTAAATAGCATACTTTGATATTCTCCTTCCCCTTGTGTTTGTGGGCATGGGGCCTGAGTAGGAAAGATGTCTTTGGATTGTAATCTAGACTTATGGCCAGGAATTTTTATTGAACTGTCTCTACATATGGGGTTTTTTCATCAGACTGCATCATAAAAATATGTTAAATATTCAGCTCCTAAATTCAATTCATTAATTATCTTGCTTAAAATATACTTCAAATAGATCACATTTGACATCGTATGTCACTGATAGTAGAGGAAAATGATAACACTTAAAACCAATAAATGTTTTAAATTTATTTTACTTATTATGGTTGTCATAATATTTTGACACAGAGGGCTGACATGTCAACAACGCTGTTATCATGATGTAAAGCAATGGCATTGAACTGTCTCACCTTTCGTGTTGCTGTTTCAGGGTAAAGTGGCCCCAGGGGAAAAATATAGTTAAAATCTCCAAGGAAGTATCTGCTTATGGAATCAATACAGGTCATCACTGAATAAAGCAGCCTGAGCTCAAAACAAAAGCCAGGGGAAAGTTTACACTTTGATCTGTTACCTTTCTCCTGGTGGATTAAAAAAAAAGAGAGAGAGAGAGGTAAAAAGGAGGTTTTCTACGTGCCAGACCTTGTGCAAAGTATTTCATGTCTCTTGTCTCATTCCACCTTATGAAGCTAAGTATTTTTATCCCTGATTTATAGATGAGAAAACTGAGGCTCAAAAATCATAAGTCACATTCACACGATCACAAAGCTAGTTAAGGGACAAAACTCGAGTTTGGAAGGATCAATGCCTGGCTTTACTCAGACACCAGAGCCATCACTGTCCTGAATGTTTGGAACTAAAGTTGATTCTGGCTTCTGGCTTGTCTCAACTTCCCACTAGAATCCAATCTCATTCTGAAGCTCTTGCTATCTCTGACTGCTGGATGATGATAGAGTAGAACTTAAATGTGGACAGTGAGTGTGATTTCCAAAATGTTTTCATATACCTGGGGAGGGTAGACTTGGAGGCAACCAACATGCTTCTCTTTGCCACCAAGCTTTAGAGAATAAAGATAAAGTCAAAGGAAATTGCAAGAAAAGAGAGCTTAAGAGCTATGCTTTTTCTACTATTTAGGACACTAGCAAGGCCAGACTTTTTAAAAGGCTAAACGTAGGCTTGACCCTGTTTGAACTAAGCACCAAAGCAATGAGTAATAGATGTGACTTGGAATCCTTCATGGCAGCAGTGTTCTGTATGTCCAGCTAATTAAAGTCCAGCAAAGAGCTTGTGACGGGGAAGGCTAATGTCTTCTGTACCTCAGTCCCGGTTTTTGCACAACTAATATTTGTTGAATATGGTTGTTCATCCATAGCTGGAAATGAGAATTTTGTTCTTATTTTAACCCTTCTTTTCTCAACTATTTTTTTTTAAATCAAGCGGTCTACATCAATGCCTTAACAATTAGCCTTGACAGCTAAAAGCTAGTCATTTGTCCAACTCATATTTATTTACTGTTATTTTTATGGACAAGGCTTTATGTTAAGCACTAGAGATATAGCAGCAGTGAACAAAGTAGTAAAATGTTGGAGTTTGGCATCAATCAATGATTTAGACAATTATTTCATTATCGTGGTGGCAAGACTTACAAAGGAAAAGTATAAAATGTTATGGGTGACCATGATAGGAGAACTTTATCTAGACTGAAGTATCTGTGAAGGCTTTCTTGGAGAAATAATGTTTGAGCTGAACTATTCAGGGTGGCTGAGAATTAACCAGAGCAACCAGAGTAGGGAAATGATAGGAAGGAGAATGATGAATAAACAATCCAGGGAGAGAGTGTATTGCTGAGAATAGTTGGATATAAAAAAGCTCATTTATGTTCTGAAACAAAAACCAGATCTGTTTGACTGGAAAGAGGTAGAGAGCTGTGAAGCAACATGAGACTTTTTTTTTTTTTTTAACCAGCTAAAACATTTTGGTTGCAATAATAAAGGAAATTGATTGGTTCGGTAAGCAGAAAAATCCAGAGGTAGATGACTCCAGTCAAAACATTATTGGAGTTCTTTATTCCTCTTGGATTTCCTTGGCTCTAATCTCCCCTGTGTGTTGACTTGAGTATCTAAGGTAGTAAAGTGGCTGCAGCAGCTCCAGCCCTCACATCTGCCTTCTATATCACCCAGAAGAGTGAAAAAATTGTTACAGAAGTCCTAGTGAGATGCCTAAGATGTCCTCCAATTGGAGCAGTGGAAGCCACATACTCTGCTTTGGACCATGCACAGGGTTGAGGAGACAGGAAAAGCCTGCTTAGCTTGGCCTGGGCCAGGTGTTTGTTCTCTGCAGCCAATGTAAGAGTCAGCTTCTCTGGAAGCACAGAGATTATTAAGACAAAGTGGGACTGCTGGGAAGCACAGAATGGTGATGAAGAGTCTACTACAAGGCTGAAGAGGTGAAGCTAGGCATGTGAAGGAGTTGAGGATTCTTAAAACCACAGGGCATCATTAAATGATTTTCAGCCAGTCAGTAACATCATTAGATAAAACTGAGATGTTTAAACACAGATTATGAACTCTGTATTGATGTATATGTAGTTCCTAAAAGGAAAATCAAAGTCAGGTAAATAAACAAATCATTAGATTAGGAACAAAAATGCAAATCATTATTTATCTAGTCTTTCTAATAATTATAATGGCTAATTCTTATTAGTTTATCTAATGTTAATAATAGCTAATAATGATAATGAGTCAGACATTTTGAGAAGAGCTTTACAAAAATTATCTCATACAATCTTCACTAAAATCCTAGGAGGTGGGTTCCATGATTATCTCTGAATTATTAGTGGGAAAGGGAAGCTGAGGTATGGGGAGATTAATTTACCTGCTAGGAAATAGCAAGATCAATAACCACTTGTACTGAAATATCCTGTTCTTTCCACTATACTCTGGAATATCATGGGGGAAACTATGTCTTTATTTGGCAAATAAATATTGAACAAAGCCTTGTGCCAGGACTCATGAGTCTCAACTGGCTAGCCAGATTGAGTAGATTGTGCCTGAATTAAAAAAAAAAAACATTGTAGAGACACAGACAGAGAATGGACATCTGGATACCATCTCCTCTCATTCATTCTAAATCTTGACTCTTTCCATTTATGTTCTTCACGTAGATCTTGAGATGAGGAGGCCTGTGACAAATGAAAACAGATACCATCACTTTCAGCTACATAGCAAGACAGAGAGTTGTTGTGGTCTATGTGGCATTATCCTCTTTTCCAGTAGCCTATTGTTGACAACCCAATGAGGGGGACATTTCCAGGTGACATGGGGGTGGAGGTGGGGAAGGGAAGGGTGGGATGAATTGGGAGAGTAAGATTGACATATATATATATATATATATATATATATATATATATATACACATACACTATTGTGTATAAAAGAGATGGCTAGTGGGAAGCTGCTGTATAGCATAGGAAGCTCATCTCAGGGCTCTATGATGACCTAGAGGGGAGGGATGGGAGCTGGGGTAGGAGGGAGGCTCAAGAGGGAGGGGATATATGTATACATATGGCAGAATCACGTCATTGTATAGCAGAAGCTAACACAACATCGTAAAGCAATTAAACTCTAGTAAAAAATAAGTGTATAATCAAAAATTTTTGTGGTAAAATATAAATAATGCAAAATTTGCCATTTTAACTATTTTTAAATGTATAATTCAGTGACTCTAATTCCATTCACAATGTTGCACAACCATCACCACTATTGATTTCCAAGAGTTTTATATGATCACAAATGGAAAGTGTAACCACTAAGCAAAAACTTTCCATATCCTTCTTCTTGTGTCTATGAATTTTTTTATTCCTGGTATTTTATGTAGGTGAAATCATATAATATCTATCTTTTGTTCTTATTTTATTTTGTGTTTATTTCACTTAGCATCATGTTTTCAAGTTTCATCTGTATTCTAATGTAATTCAGAAATTAATTTCTTTCCATGGATGAATAATCTGACAGAAAGTTGACAAAACTATTGATATTTTTGTTAGTAGAAAGATTACAGAATATTTGAAGTTGAATAACTATAATTTTAAGTAAGCATTGTACTCTCCAGTTTTCACTATGCTCATGATATTCTATTGTCTTAAAATCAGCAGCCTACTTCCATGCAGTATTTTCTGTTTGGTTCTGAAGGCATTTGTGTTTGCAGTCATTGCCTTGCAATATGTGGTGATAGAGCTCTTGGAGATGGCCTAAACTGAGTCCTCTCCTGAAAAAGCTAGAAACTTCTTTCTGTACTCAATTTTGCAATTACCTATCTGTACAGCACCTTATATACCAGGTACTTAATAAATATTTGTGGATTCAAATTTAAACTCAGTGTAGGAAATATTTATGATGTTTCAGGCACTATATTAAGCAACAGGGATACAATGGAGATGAAAAGAAATGTGGTTCCTATTCCCTTGGAGACTACACTACAGGTAGACAATAATGATGATAAGAGCCAATAATCTGAAAAATAACAATGCCTTCTATTTTTATAGTTTTTTGTTTCCAAAGACTCTTCACTTCGTGTATATATTAGCTCATTTAACGCCATGATGTTTGACATATATTTCCTTCTAATGGCTATTTTTTAGTATATTCCAGATGTAATAAGTTAGAAGGGATTATTGGTTAACCATGATTTTAAGGTTTGATTTAATGGGGTGGTAAAAGATGAATTGGGCTTCCCTGGTGGCTCAGTGGTAAAAAATCCACCTTCCAATGCAGGAGACATGGGTTTGATCCTTGGGTTGAAAAGATACCCTGGAGAAGGAAATGGCAACCCACTCCAGTATTCTTGCCTGGGAAATATCATGGACAGAGGAGCCTGACGGGCTGCGGTCCATGGGATCACAAAAGAGTTGGACATAACCTAGCGACTAAACAGCAAAATAAAAAAAAAAAAGATTAATTCTTTCAGAAAAAGGTTTCTTTAAATCTAAAAAATGGTTTGTATAAAGGACATTGTTTCTCAGCCAACCATGCCAATTTTTGCCTGGCCCTAAGAATCCTTACCAGTCTTCTAGTCATTTTATGAGCCTAACTCTTGATAGCTCTACAATTTAAGTTAGAAGAATGACTAAAACAAAATTCAGAGCACATGACCCTTGTCTCTTCATGTAGACTGTTTGTCTCTAGATCAGTTGTGAAGGCTTTCAGAGAGTGAGCAGTTTCACTGTTTCTTTGAGTGGGTTTCCTGAGTTCACCAGACCTGCTGTCACCTAGAAATGTCCCGCTTATTGGGTTGTCAACAATAGGCTACTGGAAAAGAGGATAATGCCACACAAACCACAACAACATTCTGTCTTGCTATGTAGCTGAAAGTGATGGTCTCTGTTTTCATTTGTCACAGGCCTCCCCACCTCAAGATATGTGTGAAGAACATAAACGGAAAGAGTCAAGATTTAGGATGAACGAGAGGAGATGGTGTCTTTCTGAATTTTGTTTTAAGCACTTATTCCTGTGTAGTTGCCAAGTAAGGATGAAAGGGGCCCTCGGACATCAGTGGACTAGGATCATTGAAAATCTCCAAATGCAAACCACAATTACAAAAAGTGCTTTTTGTCAAACATTAGGAAGGGACATGACTACATTTGAACAAGCTTACCTAAGAAAATTGTGTAGGAGGGAGAGAGGAATGGGAGGAAATTCCAGTTCAGTCTGGTTTATAGAAACTTCAACCACAAGCTCTTTTCTAAAGGATATCAGGATTCAAGCATGACATCATTTAAAGAAATGCTTATTGGTGTTCAGATTCTGGCTGGAATCTGGTTCTCTTTATTTAACCCTTTCTCAGCTGACACTTTGCCCATTTAACTTTAGGAATACACTTTTTATGTTGTTTCCAACAGCAGTTAGCATTGGAGCAGAGAGCAATTGAAGGAGTTGCTTTCTATAAACCCCTCACCTCAGTGTAATTTTTTATGCTTAGAGTGTCAAAAGTTACTTCAAATGCTTTACTACTATGCAGTTGTGAAACAGCCTTACTGACAGAAATGCTTCAATTAAAGCCTTTGAAAACTAGGGAACGAGTCATTGTATGAGTACTTTTTCCATCTCAGTCTCCTTTCTCTTATGTTTTATCCTAATTTTACTGAAATATAGTTGAGATATAACATATTGTATATGTTTAATGTGTCCAACATGAAGATTTGATACAAATATATACTGCAAAATGATTACAAAAATATAGTTATTTAGCACATCCACCTCCTCACATAGTTACATGTGTGTGTGTGTGTGTGTGTGTGTGGTAATAAGAACATTTAAGATCTATTCTGTCAGCAACTTTCAAGTGTACAATAGAGTATTGTTAACTATAGTCACCATGCTGTACATTAGATTCCAAGGATTCATTTATCTTATAACTGAAAGTTTGTACTCTTTGACCAGAGTCTCCTCATTTCCTTTACCCACAGCACCAGGCAACCACAACTTTTCTATTCCATTTATCTATGAGTCTGTCTTTTTTTAGCTTCACAGATGTGAGATCATACATTTTTTATCTTTCTCTGCCCAACTTATTTTGTTTAGCATAATACCCTCAAGGTTCATCTGTGTTCTTACAAATGGCAGGATTTCCTTCTTTTTCAGAGTTGAATAATATTCCCTTGTATGCAAATACTACATTTTCTTTACCCATTCATCCTTTAACAGACAGGTTGTCTCTATACCCTGGCTTTCGTGAATAATGCTGCAATGCACACGATAGCACAGACATGTCTTCAAGATAATGATTTCATTTCTTTCAGATATATACCCAGAAATGAGACTGCTGGATCATATGGTAGCTTTATTTTTAATCTTTTGAAGAATCCCTTCCTACTGTTTTTCATAGTGGCTGTATCATCTTACACTCTCACCAATAGTGTATAAGGGATCCCTTTTCACCACATCCTTGCCAACACCTGTTGTCTCTTATCTTTTTGATAATAGTGATTCTAAGCATGGGAGTTATATCTCCTTGTGATTTTGATTTGCATTTCCCTGATTATAAGTGATGTTCTACATCTTTTCAAGTACTTGATGGCCATTTGTATGTCTATTTTGGAAAAATGTCAAGTCTTCCATCCATTTTTAAATTAGATTGCCTGGGTTTTTAAAACTTTGTCTTGTTTTGTTATTGAGTCATATGAGTTCATTATATATTTTGGATATTAACCCCTTATCAGATATATGGTTTGAAAATATTTTCTTTTATTCTATAGGTTGCCTTTTCATTTTGTTGATTTCTTTTATTGTGTAGAAACTTTTTCATTTGATATAGTCCCACTTATTTATTTTTCCTTTTGTTGTTTGTGTTTTTGGTATAATATCCAAGAAATCATTCTCAAGACCACTGTCAAGAAGACTCTTCCCAAGTTTTCTTTCAGGTATTTTATCTAAAAGATAAAATATATTTAAATGATTTCTGTTCTTACATCTAAATCATTAATCTGTTTCAAGTTAATTTTGAGTGGTGTTAAGACAAGGTCTAATTACATTCTTTTGCATGTGAATAACCAGTCTTCCCAGCACCATTTATTGAAGAGACTTTCTTTTCCCTATTCAATATTCTTGGTTCCCTTGCCAAATATTAGTTGACCATATATGTATGGGTTTGTTTCTGGACTCTTGATTCTATCCCATTGATCTATGTGTCTGTTTTTATGCCAGAAACATACTTTTTTGATTACTACAACTTTATAATACAGTTTGCAATCAGGGAATGTGATGCCTCCGGATTTGTTCTTCTTTCTCAGGATTGCTTTGTCTGTTTGGGAGTCTTTTGTGGTTCTATACAAATTTTAGGATCATTTGTTCTATCTCTGTGAAAAATGCCATTGGGATTTTTATAGAAATAACATTGTTATATAGATGGGTAATAAGGTAAGTTCCTTTTCTTGTATAATCATACTCTTTCCTTTTTGTCATCATTTATGTCAGATTATTGGTTTACCTTGTTTTTATAGTTAGACATTAAATTTACAGGCTTATAACTAAGCAGCTCTTTTCAAAAACTGAAGTAACATACCATGGTCAACAAAGAGATATAAGTTACTTTGGCTGAATGGTGACAGTTCTATTTGAGAATTTCCCACTTTATCTAGGGCTTCCCTGGTGGCTCAGACTATAAAGAATCTGTCTGCAATGTGGGAATCCTGGGTTCGATCCTTGGGTTGGGAAGATCCCCTGGAGGAGGGCATGGCAATCCACCTTTAGTATTCTTGCCTGGAGAATCCCCATGGACAGAAGAGCCTGGGGGCTGCAGTTCATGGGGTTGCAAAGAGTTGGACATGACTGAGAGACTAAGCACAGCCCAGTACAGCACCTTATCTAGGAAAAGGAACTGATAGAGTTAGTGATTTCAAAAGTATACAATTTGGAATTAGCCTTTATTCTCATCTCACTGGGCTCTTCAATGGAATCAGATAGACACAGGCAGTAATTGTGGGTCAGAGTGATAAAATGATGCATAATAACTTGAGAGTTGTGAAACTTAGGGATGTTATCTTGATTTCATATCACTTTCACTGTCTTTAATGGTAATATAGGAAATATACTCTTTCCAGTTAATAAATTCAAACCTTCCCTATTTCAATAATTTTTGGTTTTCATAACACCCCTGGAGATAAAGAAGACAGCTATAAGAGTTAAGAAATACAGGTCTAGAGGCACGAGGAGCTGTATAGGATAAAGTAACATAGGGAAGAGAATATGGGTGTGGAGGACGAGACATACTGTCAGCCATTGGACTAGGGAGCAAGGAGCTACTTCTTGAGCTTTTCAAACATGATATGCTTACTCTTCCTTCTGGTTCTATTACTACCAAAATAATCATAAGACTTTACTGACAAGTTAGGATTTGGTCCCCAAAGATATGAAGAGAAAGGTAGGAGCAAGACTCCCCCCAGTGTTTGACCTTCAGAGGAGATAGATAGCTCAGACAAAGGGTGAGTATGAATAGTTGGGGAGTATTAGCTGTTTCTTTGGGCTTCCCTGGTGGCTCAGCAGTAAAGAATCCGCCTGTAATGCAGGAGCCACAGGAGATGGAGTTCAATCTCTAGGTTGGGAGGATCCTCTGGAGGAGGACATGGCAACCAATTCCAGTATTCTTGCCTGGAGAATTCCATGATCCTGGAGGGCTACAGTCCACAGGGTTGCAAAGAATTGGACACGACTGAAGTGACTTAGCACAGCACAGCACATTAGCTGTCTCTTTACCCTCTTCCACACAGGGGCCTACATTTCAACTGATACAGAATTGGCAGCTGACTCAGAATGATAAAGCGTTAACACTGTAAAATTAGTTGTGTTTGGAAGAGTAACATTTGTATATTTTTTACCTGATTCAGCAATATTCCCTTATCCCCTGTGAAAATCATTTTTCTAGAATAAAGTCTCCCTCTAGCCCAAAGCTCAAAGTTATTAGTCATACTGAAGAGAAAAAAACAAGTTAACAAACTGCTATGCATTTGATTTTCAGTTGATCAATTCATTATCTTTCAAATATCCATGTCGTCAGCAAATAGACTCTGGAGCATGCTTTGGGTAGTACCCTGCCTTTGGAGGAAGGGACAGGAATAGGATTGGAGGAGGAAGGAGTAAAGCTGTGATGCAGGCCCATCAAAAGCCTCGGGTTCCTGTGAGCTTTGTCAAAGGCCCTTTGGGGATCTCTGAAACTGGGCTAGCTTTGCAGTGTTGTCCTGAAATGGGATAGAAGACTGGGCCTTTATATCCCTGCAGTGACCAGTCATGGGATGTGGGTGGCCCTGTGACCCTAGGTGAGGTGGGTCTCTAGGGTGAGTCCTGGAGAAGGACTCAGCTGAGAGCTGAGGGAATGGGTGTCTCAGTCTCAGAGGATAGATTTGGGCGGTCCCCGACATCATCCATTGCAATACAAATTAGACTTCTAAAGTTATTCAATTCTTTCAAAATTTGCCAGAGTGTACCAGAGCTATACAGATTTCAAAGAGAATCTTCAATGGTCCAGAGATGGCAGATCTCTTAGAAATTGTACGGCAGTCACATTTGTAGAAACTTTTTTTACAAGTCATCAAATAAATAGCTTTTCCATTTAATATATAGTAGCAGAAAGACCGGAGAAGGCACTGGTGACGCACTCCAGTACTCTTGCCTGGAAAATCCCATGGATGGAGGAGCCTGGTGGGCTGCAGTCCACGGGGTCGCGAAGAGTCGGACACAACTGAGCGACTTCACTTTCACTTTTCACTTTCATGCATTGGAGAAGGAAATGACAACCCACTCCAGTGTTCTTGCCTGGAGAATCCCAGGGACAGGGGAGCCTGGTGGGCTGCCGCCTATGGGGTCTCACAGAGTTGGACACGACAGATGCGACTTAGCAGCAGCAGCAGCAGAAAGACAGGGGCTCTTCTGGTTTTTGATATGTAGGGTGATTGGGGGACTGGAGTAGGAATGTAGCTGCCTTTATCACAATCTGCTTGGAAGAATAAAAACGGTTGGCTTAACCTTCACCACCCCAGCTTGAGTCCACATTCTTAGAGGATGAGCTAAAGATTGAATTCTGGATCTTTTGTGTAAGAAAGGGAGAAATCTGCTGCCAAGTACAGGAGCATTGGAGCCTTGAGACTGAATCCAAAAACTGGTTGTGGATTTGGAACAATGCCTTATATGGCATGACTATTCGGAGCCACTTCAGGGAGCTAGGGGATCATCGTGGCATTGCTTACAATAATCAAGGGCTGTCTGAGATTTAGGAGGTGAAGCAAGAAGATATGTGTGCCTAATGTTGAAGAAAAGCATTTTTATGTCTGTTAACATTTATGGTGTTCGATTGAGTGGGTTAGCAAAATAAAGACAGATGGCAACAGATTAATGTGAACACTTACAATACCTACAATATTGCGCCCACTCCAGCTGAAGCTCTCCCGCTCAACTTCCTCTACAACTCACAGTCAAATGTCACTTAGTGACCCTGAAGAGAAGAGCAATTTATGATGGATCAGGAATCAGGATTAACCATACATTTATCATGGAATGAGGAATCAGAAACTTCATTTAATGTATAACTGTGATGTTTGTCTGGGCCTGGTGGATCATTACTTCGCAATCACTCCTTGTGTTAGGAAGCAGGAATTGATTAGCCTAGGGTCATTAAGTCCATCCCCTGCCTCTAGGCTGTACAGTTTGTGTAAATGGTTCCAGCTGGATATGCCTTTATGCTATTCTTAAGGAGCTCCTGAAGAGGAAATTACGAGATGTCCCAGAGGAGCACATTGTGAGGGTCTCACAGCCTTAAGCTCTGAGAAGTTCTTTTCCATATTTAAGGAGCATTGGAGTAAGGAGTCACAAAATCTGGGCTCTCCTATTAACTCTGATATTTAGCAGTGGCTAGACCTTGGACATGAGTTTGAGCAAGCTCTGGGAGGTAGTGAAGGACAGGGAAGCCTGATGTGCTGCAGTCCTTGGGGTCCCAAAGAGTCGGACACGATTGAGCGACCGAACAAGATCTTGAAGTAGCCATTCTTTGACTTAATTTTTCCTATCTAAGAGACTGAAAAGTATTTCTCCAGACACCTCTGACACCCCAACAAGACCACAGGGAGGATCAAAGGAGACAATGATATGTGAAGCACTACTGTGTTGCTAAATTAGGTTGTGATGTACCGGTTCAAAGGTACAAATTGTCATCAATTATCTACAATTAAGTGCTGATCAGGCCATGATGAAGCAGATGTGATCAAAAGTGAAAAGCCTCAGCAATTTTAGATTGAGAGAACAGTCTAAGAAGGAGTTTATCATGCCTGCAGTGGAACATTAGATGCATTCTACTTGAATATGCAACAGGTCATGTTCAAGCCTATTACCTTTATCATAATGTGACACCAAAGATTAACTTTTCTGGTACAAGCATTCCAGTTATCATGGTTGGGTTTAAGTATTATTTGGAATGATTTTTGTTTCTTATTTTAAGATGCTCAATGACCTGGAGTGCTCTGTCCTGTATTTGGCTGAATCCAGTTACTAGTAGGACAGTGTGGGTTTGGTGTTGAACCAGAAACCCACCCACTCATGCACATGTGTTTCCATATCACATAATGAAAAATACATTGTAGCTTCAAGTCTTTGATAAATGATGGTAAATATTTTCCAATGTTGGAATTTTTCTAATGTCTGATAAATGTCTTTCATAATTCACCAAAGCTTTTTGAGCACAAGAGAACATCCATTATAAAGCAGAGATATGAATTCTCCCCGTATATGCCTCTGACATGATCCCACCTTTGCTTTGCCGGCATTCAAGTCAGGGCTGTTTCATTGTTGCTGCCCCACGGGCTACATGGTTGCGCTGGAAGAGTTGTGACCCCCCTCCTTCGACACTTGGACACAATTTGTCCTGTCTCTTTCACCCTTGGAGAGCCTCACAGCTGGTCTGCATGATACCCGATATCATTGTGATGATAAATGAAGGCCTTTCTTAAAGTACAGTATCTCTGTCCTGAGATGGTGAACGGAATGCCTCCTCCAAGGACAAGGTACTTCCTATTAGTCACAGCTTTTGCACAGCCATTTCTGCCCTTTGGTTTTTTTGCATTTCCTAAAGTTTGCATATATTTCTTCCCCTCCTTTTCTGTTTGATTTTTGGGGCTTTACAGGAGAGTTTGTTTGAAGTTCCTGTCTTTCAGAGACCTTTTAAAGTTTGCTTTTAAAGTAATGAGTGGTGGCTTCTGTAAAGAACAAATTGTGAAGACTGAAAATAATGTAACAATATATTATATTTGGAATAACACTCTATCATTTATGAAGTACTTCTATTATGAAGATTGGCCTTTCTTCATTTATGCTCACATTGGTGCTCCAAGATAGATAAGGGAAAATATCAGAAAGCTGGGACTTAATACATTTAGATTTTAGATTTTGTTCATTTTCTTATTTCTGGCAAGTATTCAAACTCAAGTCTTCTGGTGATTTGTCCCATGTCTTTTCAACTTGATCACAGTGCTCATTAGTAAATAAAACTTACCATGATGTTTATTTGACACATTTAACAGCATGACTATGGGTGACTGGGCTACCTGGCCCTTGGATAGCCATGGTAAGTTACTCAAGTGAAAAGGGTGAGTGTGTTTCAGGCAAAAAGTCAACATTTGTGGGGGCGATTGGAGAATGAATGGACAAGGAGAGATAAAGAGGCTGTGCCTCCCAGCAGTCCTTCCTTGCAGGTTCATCTTCGGGAGGGTGCTGTCCTGCTTGAAGCCAGTTCTGGTGCCCCAGGCTTGGGAAGAGGAACAGGGTGGAAGCTGGGGTGGTGAATCTCTTCCCTTTTGCGGCACCTGCTTTAAGCCTGACTCCTTTCAGTTCCACGAGACAGAAAAAATGCAAGTGCCTCAGAGAAGCTTATTTTAGGGTTCAGTAGGTGACAAGTTTACGTCTGTGGTGGTTAGTTTTATGTCAACTTGATTGAATCATGGTGTGCTCAGATATTTGGTCAAACATTACTGTGGCTGTGTCTGTGAGGATGTTTCTGGATAAGATTAACACTTAATCGTAAGACTGGGTAAAAGAGATTGCCCTCTCCAATGTGGGTGGGCCTTATTCAATCAGTTGAAGGTATGAATACAGCAAAAATGCTGACCGTCCCCTGCATAAGACAGAATCCTTCCTGTTTGACCACCTTCGTACTAGGACATCAGCTTTTGCCCACCTTCCCATTCAAAGTGAAACATCAGTTCTTGAGTCTCAAGTCTGCCAACCTTCCAGCTGGAACTAACCACACCATCAGCTCTCCTGAGTCCCCAGCTTGCCAACTGCGTCTCTTGGGACTTCTCAGTTGTCATAATCATGTGGGCCAATTTCTTAAAATCAATCTCTCTCCAAATATATCTTGTTGGTCCTATTTCTTTGGAGAGCCCTGAATAACATCCTTCCAGTAAGATAGATGGTAAGTAGCAAAGGGCAAGGCAGACATGGCTGTGGTGAGTGCACTGTTGGAGGTTTGGAGAAGGGGACTGGGGTCCTGGCAGGGAGGATACTCAAGAAACAGAACACAAAAATGCAGAAACAACTACACTCTCCATATATGGTATGGGTGTGATTTCTCAGCTTTGCTGTGCAGGTAGTGTTGTTAAGGAAGTAGTGAAGGGAAAGAGCCTGAGGGTGAAGGCAATTTGGGAGCAGGAATGAGAAGGTCTGGGCCAGATTCCAAGGCAAGGGTCTTGAGCAGTCATAGAACAATATAAAATGTGCTGGGTTGGGGAAAATTGGAGAGAAGCAGAGACACAGAGAGGGTGAGAGAGCCATTCTGAGAGGGTGAGAGAAGAGCACAGAGACAGCATCTCAAAGACTGAACTTTGGCTTCAGCTACTGTTGCTTGCTCCTCTCTTAGAGGTTAAAGTTAAAGTGAAAGTCGTTCAGTCTTGTCCAACTCTTTGTCACCCCATGGACTATACAGTCCATGGAATTCTCCAGGCCAGAATACTGGGGTGGGTAGCCTTCCCAACCCAGGGATCGAACCCAGGTCTCCCGCGTTGTAGGTGGACTCTTTACCAGCTGAGCCACCAGGGAAGCCCAAGAATATTGGAGTGGGTAGCCTATTCCTTCTTCAGTGGATCTTCTCGACCCAGGAATGGAACCAGGGTCTCCTGCATTGCAGATGGATTCTCTACCAGCTGAGCTACCAGGGAAGCCCCTCTTAGAGATTAAAAGGGCTGCCATTTCACTCTGTCAAATTAAATTTACCGATTTTAACTCAAGCCATCAAATATTTTTTCATTCATTTACTCAATAAATATTTATTGAGTGCTTACTCTGTACCAAGCATGGCTCTAAAGTGCTGGGGATATAGTAGACTAAACAGACAAAATTCCTCACCCTCTTTGGGCTCCCTGTGTGTGTGCTGTGTTGTGCTAAGTTGCTTCAGTGGTGTCCGACTCTTTGCGACCCCATGGACCATAGACCGCCAGGCTTCCCTGTCCATGGGATTGTCCAGGCAAGAATACTGAAGTGGGTTGCCATGTTCTTCTCCAGGGGACCTTCCCCACCCAGGGATCAAACCTGCATCTCTTAGGTCTCCTGCATTGGCAAGTGGGTTCATCACTGCTAATACCACCTGGGAAAACTTCATTCTGAATAAACCTGGTTATTATAAATATGCAGCAGGGATGCCTGGCACAGTCAAATAAGCATCTACCCTCCTGTACCTTATTCTCACTCCTAGTAAAAGCCAACATTTTGAACAAACAAGACAGTCCCTGCTCTGAAAGAGCTTATAGTCCAATAGAATGATTTAAATAGTCACAAACAATGATCACTAAAATTCAACACATGGGGAGAGGTTTGAGGGAATGAAAATTACTCCCTCCTAATTTTACTTGACTCACTTTGAGTTCTTGCTCTGAAACCATACGATTATTTAGTCTAACAAAGCACAAACTTGAGTTGACAACCATTATATCTCTTCATCCTCTGAACAATCTTTCAAGTTAGATAAAGCAAGTATTACTATTTGCAAGTTTGAGGAAAATAAATGCTCAAAAGTTAATGCTCCTATTTTTCTACAGCATTTTATATTTGCATTTCATGTCAAACCAAAAATCCTGCTTTTCTTAACCTTTCCCACTGGAAGGAGTGAAGCATTGAATGCCAGACACTGGGTAAGCCAGTAGCAGTGGGCTGGCTCTGAGGGGTTACTAATCACAGTTAGCCAGGTGGATGTGGTAGGTGTGGAAGTGATATTTTATCCTATAATTGGCCATGCATGCCCAATTCATGTGTAATCAATGTGAAGGAGGTGTATTATATGATATTAAAATTTTCTAGAGAACATCCCTCCACCCACCTACAGACAACCTTAACATTCACAGATGGTTCTTTCCCTGTCAAACAGGTCCCATAAAAGGGAGAATGAACAGTGGGACTAGAAAGCAGCATTAGCAAAAGGGGGCAGGCTTCCTATAAGTCCTCTTTTGGGAAGCTCTTCTCCCTTTTCCCAAAAGGAGGAAGGAGTGGAAGGAGGACCAGTTCTCACAGGATGCTCCTAGAACACACCTAGGGAATTGTTGTAGTTAAAAGTCAAGGACACTACAAGGCAAAGACTCAGATTTTCTCTAATAATGTGTGTTTAGAAGAGTTTAGCAATCTCTTTCATCCTCACCATCCACCTAAGAGGCAGAGGAATAGATACTGATAGTCTCACTTCATGGATGAGGAACCAGAGGCTGAGACCTTTACTCATTTATGGAGATTAAAAATGGGTTATAATTGGACTGGAGATTTAAATTCAAATATACCTGCCATTTAAACCTTAGATTTCCTTTCCTGTGAATAAAAAGTGAGGCAGAATCAGTGATTAAATATTGTAAGTAGCTATTTGTATATGCAAATTATATTATTTTGCAAGCCAGTATATAGTTTACTCATAGTACTATTTTTATTCTTAATTAATTGTGGCTGGCAGAATCTAAGCATAATAGTTCTTAACCTTGTTACTCATCTGGAGCTACTCGAAAACATAGTATATGTGTGTCTGCATGTAGGGGATCACATGGAGACAGCTACACCTTTTATATTGAGTCAGAATTTCTAGGAGGTGGAATGTAGGGTTTATCAGATTATTCTGATAGGCAACCAGGTTTGGAAGCTACTGTGAGGTCTTCTGCTTAAGGTGAGTTTGGCTCTGTTGGAGTGTGGCTGACCAAGTCTCCCTAAATGGTGTACAAATAGTGGCCAAGCTTATATATATTCATAACTTAGCAAGATCCACTCTTGGTGGTCATACAGTGAACAACCTACTTGTGGTAGGCAGAATTCTGCGATAACCCAAAGACCCATGTCCTAAATATTCCTCTCCCCTTGAATATGGTTTAGACCTGTGAATCTGATGAGATCCTCACTCCCTTGATTAGGTTACATGATACTACAAAGGTGAATGGATTTTACAGATGTGATTAAGGTCCTCAATCAGTTGACTTTAAACTAACAAAAGGAGGATTATTATTGTTCAATTGCTAAATCTTGTTTGACTTTGCAATCCCATGGGCTGCAGCATACCAGGCTTCCCTGTCCTTCACTATCTCCTGGAGTTTGCTCAAATTCATATCCATTGAGTCAGTGATGCCCTCCAACCATCTGTCTTCTGTCATCTCCTTCTCCTCCTCTCAATCTTTTCTAGCATCAGGGTTTTATCCAGTGAGTTGGCTGTTTGCATCAGGTGTCCTAAGTATTAGAGCTCCAGCCTCAGCATCAGTCTTTCCAATTAATATTCAGGGTTGATTTCCTTTAGGATTGACTGCTTTGATCTCTGAGCTGTTCAAAGGTCTCTCAAGAGTCTTGTCCAGCACCACAATTCAAAAGCATCAGTTCTTTGACACTCAGCCTTCTTTATGGTCCAACTCTTTCATCTGTAACATGACTACTGGAAAAACCATGGCTTTGACTATGTGGACCTTTGTCAGCAGTGATGTCTCTGCTTTTTAATACCTGTCTAGGTATGTCATAGCTTTTCTGACTTAATTAGATAAACAATTTAAAAGAGAGTCTAGAATTCAGGATCAGAAAAAACAGCTGAGATGGTCTCCTATTCATGTGAAGAAGCAAACTCCCAGTTATGCAGAGGGCCGTTTGGTAGGGAGGGGTGGAAGTCCCCTGCAAACTGAAGGTCTCAGTCCTACTATCTCAAGGAACTGAATTCTTCCAACAGCCAGGGAACTTGGAAGAAGACACCGATGCCCAGATGAGTTCTGCAGCCCTGGATGACTTCTTAATTTTAAATTGGTGATACACTAAGCAGAAGGCTCAATTCACCAGTGCCTAGACACCTGACCTCCGGGAATCAAAAGATAATAAGTTTGTGTCGTTTTAAGTCTTTACAACTGTGGTAATTTGCTATGCAACAATAAAAAAATTATATAAATAATAAAGTAAAATAAAGATTTCCTAGGATAATAGCTCATAAACAGCAAAAGTCTTTGAACTATTTTAGTGTTTTTCTTTTTTACCTATTCTATGTTAAGGGGAACCACACAATGACAAAACAAGCAAAGTTTCAGTGTCAGACATATTTGTAATCAAATCTTCATTTACCTCTATCCCATGTTATTGTGATTGTTTTTATTGTGTGTGTGTGTGTGAGAGAGAGAAAGAGAGGGAGAGAGAAATATGGATAAGTTAAATTTTATTACAGTTGTAAAATTGAGATATAATCCACATACCTCTGAAGTCACCACTTTAAAGTATATAATTCAGTGGTTTTTACTGTATTTACAAGGCTGTGCACCTAACATCACTACTTAATTCCAAATATTTTTATCACCCCCAAAGAAAACTCTGTACCCTGTAGCAATCACTACCTCATTCTCCCTCTCTATAACTCTTGCAATCATAAATCAGTTTTCTGTCTCTTTGGATTTGCCTATTCTGGACATGTCATTTAAGTGAAACCATATAATACTTGGCCTTTTATGTCCAGCTACTTTGACTGAGCATAGTGTTTTCAAGATTTATCTATTATATAATAAACACAATGTATTATTTTCATGCAATGAATACTATTCAGCCATAAAAGAAATAAAATATACTTTTGCTTTATGGACTTTGTTTTTGTTGTTGGGTTTATATATGTCTATAGTGATGTAATCTTGACTGACTGACATTTTTATCATTGTATAGCATTCTTTATTGTCTGTAGTAACATGTTATATTTTGAAGTCTATTATTTCTGATATTAGTACAGCCATTTAAGCTCTCTTCTAGTTGCTGTTTGTATATCTTTTCCTGTATTTTTACTTTCAACCTATTTTCACCTTTGACTCTAAACTGTGTCACCTGTAGACAACATAGAGTGAAATTATGCTGTTTAAAATCCATCCTACCAACCAATCTTTGTTTTTTATTGAAGTGTTTAATCCATTTATAATTAATGTAATTACTGATAAGGTAGGATTGATGTCCATTATTTTTCCATTTGTTTTCTGAATGACCAATGTCTTTTTGTTTCTACTTTTTTCTAACAGTGAATTTTATATTACATAGACATTGTACAGGAGGCAGTGATCAAGACCATCCCTAAGATAAAGAAATGCAAAAAGGGAAAATGGTTGTCAGAGGAAGCCTTACAAAGAGCTGTGAAAAGAAGAGAAGTGAAAGGCAAAGGAGAAAAGGAAAGATATACCCATTTGAATGCAGAGTTCCAAGGAATAGCAAGGAGAGATAAAAAAGCCTTCCTCAGTGACCAATGCAAAGAAATAGAGGAAAACAATAGAATGGGAAAGACTAGAGATCTCTTCAAGAAAATTAGAGATACCAAGGGAACATTTCATGCAAAGATGGGCTCAATAAAGGACAGAAATGTATGGACCTAACAGAAGCAGAAAATATTAAGAAGAGGTGGAAAGAATACACAAAAGATCTATACAAAATTATCTTCATGACCCAGATAATCACAATAGTGTGATCACTCACCTAGAGCCAGACATCCTGGAATATGCAAAGTCAAGTGGGCCTTAGGAAGCATCACTATGAACAAAGCTAGTGGAGGTGACGGAATTCCAGTTGAGCTATTTCAAATCCTGAAAGATGATGCTGTGAAAGTGCTGCACTCAATGTGCCAGCAAATTTGGAAAACACAGCAGTGGCCACAGGACTGGAAAAGTCAGTTTTCATTCCAATCCCAAAGAAAGGCAATGCCAAAGAATGCTCAAACTACTGCAAAATTACACTCATCTCACATGCTAGCAAAGCAATGCTCCAAATTCTCCAAGCCAGGCTTCAACAGTACAGGAACCATGAACTTCCAGATGTTCAAGCTGAATTTATAAAAGGCAGAGGAACAAGAGATCAAATTGCCAAATCCGCTGGATCATTGAAAAATCAAGAGAGTTCCAGAAAAACATATACTTCTGCTTTATTGACTATGCCAAAGCCTTTGAACGTGTGCATCACAACAAACTGTGGAAAATTCTGAAAGAGATGGAAATACTAGACCACCTGATCTGCCTCCTTAGAAATCTGTATGCAGGTCAAGAAGCAACAGTTAGAACTGGACATGGAACAACAGACTGGTTTCAAATTAGGAAAGGAGTACATCAAAGCTGTATATTGTCACTCTGCTTATTTAACTTATGTGCAGAGTACATCATGCGAAATGCTGGGCTGGATGAAACATAAGCGGGAATCAAGATTGCTGGGAGAAATGTCAATAACCTCAGATATGCAGATGACATCATACTTATGGCAGAAAGTGAAGAGGAACTAAAGAGCCTCTTGATGCAAGTGAAAGAGGACAGTGAAAAAGCTGGCTTAAAGCTCAGTGTTCAGAAAACTAAGATCATGGCATCTGGTCCCATCACTTCATGGCAAATAGATGGGGAAACAATGGAAACAGTGACAGACTTTGTTTTTTGGGGCTCCAAAATTACTGCAGATGGTGACTGCAGCCATGAAATTAAAAAATGCTTGCTCCTTGGAAGAAAAGTTATGACAAACCTGGACAGCATATTAAATGGCAGAGATATTACTTTGCCAACAAATGTTGGTCTAGTCAAAGCTATAGTTTTTCCAGTGGTCATGTATGGATGTGAGAGTTGGACTAGAAAGAAAGCTGAGCACTGAAGAAGTGATGCTTTTGAACTGTGGTGTTGGAGAAGACTCTTGAGAATCCCTTGGACAGCAAGGAGATCCAATCAGTCAATCCTAAAATAAATCAGTCCTGCATATTCATTGAAAGGACTGATGCTGAAGCTGAAATTCCCATACTTTGGCCATCTGATGTGAAGAACTGACTCATTGGAAAAGACCCTGATGCTGGGAAAGATTGAAGGCAGGAGGAGAAGGGGATGACAGAGGATGAGATGGTTGGATGACATCACCGACTCAATGGACATGAGTTTGAGTAAACTTCTGGAGCTGGTGATGGACAGGAAGGCCTGGTGTGCTACAGTCCATGGGGTCGCAGAGTCGCACATGACTGAGCAACTGAACTGAACTGAACTGATATTACATAGATATTTTCTACTGTGTCATTTGAATCCCTTTGCTGTTTTTTTTTTTTTTGAGTTAATTCCTTAATAGTTAACATGCTGATTATAATTAACATTATAATTTATCACAATTGACTTTGCATAAATACAGACAATTTCAGTGTTATACAAACACTCTGTTCCTAGCTGCATTCCCTCTCTTCTCTTTTGCCACATTTTTGTCATACAAATGATATCTTTGTGGATTATTTGCTTATCAACAGAGTTATAATTATTGCTTAATGCAGTTGTCTTTTACTCTTAAAGGAGAAGAAAAGAATTACAAACAGAAAATAGAGTTATACTGTTTTTTATATTTATGTATGTATGTAGTTACCTTACCAGTGCTTTTTGTTTTTTTTGAAACGTGGATTTGATTTATTGTCTACTATCCTTTTATTTTATTATGTCAGACCCCCTTAAGTATTTCTTATAGAGCAGTTCAGCTAGTGACAAATTCTCTCAGTTTTTGTTTATCTGGGAATACTTTAATTTTGCCTTCAGCTTTGAAAGATAGTTTTGCTAGATACAGAATTCTTGCTTGATAAGTTTCTTTCTTTTTCTTTCAGTATTTTGAATATGTTATTCCATTGCCTTCTGACATCCATGGTTTCTGACGAAAACTGGATATTAATCTTCATGATTTCTTCTACATGATGAATCACCTCCTCTTGATGTTTTCAAGACCTTCTCTTTATCTTTCAATAATTTTGCTACAATGAGTCTAGGTATAGATTTCTGTAAGTTTATCTTATTGACAGTTCATTGAACTTCTTGGATGTGGAAACAAATGTTTTTTAAATCATATTTAGGGAGTTTCTGGTCATCATTTCTTCAAATATTCTTTCTGTCATTTTTCACTCTTCTACTGGGCCTCCTCTTATAAATATGTTGGCACCCTTTTGATGTGCCATGAGTATCTGAGACTATTCATTTTCCTTTATTCTTTTTTATTTTTTGTTCTCTAGACTGGATAATTTTGGTGGACCTATTGCAAAATTCTCTGATTCTTTCTTCTGCCAGCTCAAATCTGATATTGAGACCCACAAAAAATGACTTTTTGTTTCTATTATTGCACCTTTTAATGCTAGAGTATCTGTTTGAGCTTTTTTTTTTTTAAAAAAATGCCAACCTATTAATATTTTCTCTTTAGTGAGACATTATTCTCTACTTCTCATTAATTCTTTAGGATGTGGTGCCCTAAAGATTTTGAATATATTTAAATATCTGATTTGAAGCCTCCGACTAGTACATCTAACATCTGGACTTTATAATGGACGGTTTCTCCTGATTGATCTTTTTTTTTTTCATAAGCAAGGACCATACTTCTATGCTTCTTTTCATGTTTCACAAATTTTTCATTGAAAATCAGACATTTAAAATAATACAGTATGACAACTCTGGAAATCAAACCCAGAATTTATTGTTGTTTGTTTGTTTAGGGACCCTCTTGAACTAATTATGTAATATCAGTTTTCTTTGTCATGTTTTGCCATTAACATCACTGCAAAGTTAGCTTGGTGGTAAGCTAATAAATGGAAAGATATTTTCCTAAATGCTTGGAACCAGTATGTCTCTCAGCCTTTGCCTAAGGGCTTTGTGTATTGGGGTACATCTTTTACTCACAGATTGGTAGTTTACAACTCTGCATAAGCCTCCAGTTTTTGCTTTCACAGACCCTCAGGGTTAGCCAGAAATGGGAATGTAGGGTCTTGTCAGGTCTTACCTAGAGATGTGTGCAGCCCTATACATGCACATGGATTTCTAAATTTTCAGAAACATGTCAAAGGTTTTTAAAATCTCAATAAATATTACCCCAAGAGTTTTCTTTTAAGTTTTTTGGTTAGCTTCTTGTTTGCTCCAAATGTTATCCCTTTCTCAGCCAACTGTAAGGTTATACAATTGCTGGTGATTTTCTTTTTTTAGCTGTCACGTGATATGTAGGATCTTAGTCCCCCAACTAGGGATCAAACCAGTGCCCCCTGCAGTGAAAGCATGGAGTCCTAACCTAACCACTGGACCACCAGGGAAGTCCCAGTTGTCTGTTGTTTTTGATAAACATTTTCAGGGAAAAGGCTGTTCACACTTAGTCAGCTTTGAGTCAGATCAAATGAAGATACTTCAAGTGAAATTTCCAGGGAACTAGCAGACTGGTCAAATAATGCGAGTTCTCTGGGAGCTCTCCAGTGACTGCTAGACCAGTGATTTTTATTGTCATTGTGAGGCTATTGGTTTTCAAGGTTACATCAGCATTGAGAAGAGGGGGATGGAAACAGGGCAAACCATAAAGTTTGATTTTCTTATGGATATTCAGCTGTTTTTCTTGGGTAAACACACCTCATTTCAAACCTTTGGCTAATTTCCAGAGTTTTTAAAAATTCAATTTTGGCAATTTTGTCAGTGTTCTTTTTGCTTTATGAAGAGGCAGATCTTTGGAAGTTCTTACTCTGCCATTCCCATTGACATCATCATCTCTAAATCATGCTTATTCTTTAACAAATTTCTTAAGTTTCCATACTTTGTCTTTTTTGTAAAGTGGACTAATAACACCTAACCAGACTTATTTTAGATTTATGGCAAGAACTAAATGGAATAATACACCTAGAACATAAAGAGTTCAAAATAAGGACAAGTTGAAATTGAATATACAATTTCAACTGTATTATTGTTATTGTGTTATTTTTCTTTTGTTAAGATACATATTCCTGTATAGTTCTCTGGTGGAGATGCTTGACTCTCCTCAACATTTGTGCTTCCTTTTCCAGGGTGTAGAGGTGTCCTTTGGAAATGATTTCCTAGCCATGGACTGTATTTTCACTCACCACCCTTTGTATCTAAGAGGGATCATGCAATTGACTTTCACCAATGGATTTTATGCAGAGTGTTGAAGCTGAGTTAAAGGCATTAAGAAATAGTATTCCTCTCTTTCCTCTTCTCATGCACTGGAGAAGGAAATGGCAACCCACTCCAGTATTCTTGCCTGGAGAATCCTAGGGACGGCGGAGCCTGGCGGGCTGCCGTCTATGGGGTCTCATAGAGTTGGACACGACTGAAGCGACTTAGCAGCAGCAGCAGCTTTCCTCTTCTCTCAGTTTAATGCAAAAGAGCATGGTGAATTTGGAGGTCATATGTTAAAGATAGCAGAGCCATAAGATAAAATGAGCCTGGGACCCTGTATAATTACCTGAAAAATCACCCATTCAATTTCTTTTGTGAGTGAGAAATAAACTGTTTTGTTTGATCTATTGCCTCAGTTTCGGGTTCTTTTGTTACAACAGATAGAATTACCTCAACACAAGAAGCAGTCCTATGAAAGCAATGTTACAAGATAAGGTTAATATCTGCATCCATACATTTTCCTCTATGTAGTAGCCACAGTTTTGATAATTTATTTCACTTAATAATGTACATTTGGGGGGTCTCAGAGTGAGGATCTATACTGTATAAGCAACCAACATGGTGTACCTAGACATTATTCTCTGCACTGGTTTAATGAACTGGTGAAACTCCCTTTGGACAGAGGAGGGAATTAACAGCTGTCAGATTGGGGTGAATGACTTGTTCCCCAAGGAGAAGACCCTCCCAAGAATAAATGACTAACCTTTAACTTTCTAGATAGTATGTTAGACTGAGAAAGAATGGGTTCCTTTTATGTAGGTACGAGAAAGCTTCTCTAGGCCAAGGTCAGAATCTTAAAAGAGACTATGTCAAGGGTGGAAATACCTGGCTAGAAGATTAATGTCAATTTTAACACCTAGAGAGTCATTCTGGAAGTCAGGAATAGCAGAGAAATTTGAGAAAATGCCATAGGTGCTAGTGGAGGATGCTTGTAGTGATTTGGGACACATATGAGACTCCCCAGCAATTCCTTGGATCAAAATGGGCTAGGGAATCTGGAGATTTTGCCAGTGAGGGTTATGTAAAGCACAGTTCTTTTGTCGCTTTATTGTGACATACATTTCTGATTGAACCATCAGGCTTTTGAAACCTGAGGAAATGAGGCACACACACACATATACTATGATGAGCTGGGTTATGCAGCTTATAATGGAGGCAGAAAAAGATGCTGTGATTTGTGTCTGTCTTTTGCTCATTCTTTTTTATTGTCTGAAGTCTCCTTTTTTTTTTCTTCTAATTGTGTGACCACTGGGACTAGAGATCCGATGGACAGAGTTCTGAAAAATCCAGTGGAATGTTGTAATAAGAAACTGTTTCCTATTGATCTTCTCCCCTCCCAGTAAGCTCTGTATTTGGATTGCTTTGGGCATGGGGGGAATGGGGCAAGGGCAAACATCCAGTAACTTACATTTTCAGGAGCTTTGTGGTTTCTACTCAGAAACTCGGTGAACTGATAATGATGGCAAGCAGAGGTTAAATCTCCATCTCATCATCAAACCAGAGAGAATAAAGCATTTGTATTCAGTCGCACAATGTGGAATGAGGACAGCTCTTAAAATGATTGCTCAGGGTGCTTTTCCACACAGCCTCAGTTTAGCTGTATGTGACCAAGTCTGCTCAAAAAGAAACTTTTGACTAGATATATAATAAATGAGAAATGCCCTTGGGAAAAGGAAACACCTGTTTTCCCCCAACTCAGTTCAATGCCTACCCATTAATTACTCAGGAACATTAAGCTGGCAGACAGGAAGGGTACAGCCCCCTACCCCCATCCCCCGGCCCCTGCCCCAACACAAGTCCCTTTGGCATTTTAAAAATTAAGAGTTATTTTTTCTTCTCCTTTGGCAAGCTGGTTTGCTTTTTATTGTCTCTATGGGACCATAGGAATACCCTGTCCCTGAACATACACAAACACAAGTTTGAAAAGCCTGATGTGGGAATGATGCATAGAAAGAAGAGAATGCCTTTGCTTTTGACCATACATGGGTCTTGGCACTGCTGTGTGGAGAATTTGCCTGGGCTATTCCACAGCCTCTACCCTGTGCCCCCGGCGAGCAGGCAGCTGTGGTTTCTTTAGCAGGGATGCTTCCGCAGAGTGATCGCTCAGAAAACTCTGAGGTTTTCCCTTCACAATAGAAGGGCCCTGTCCCAGGATTTTAGCTGGAGCCAAAATCTCAAAGGAAGATGCTTCCTGAACATCCCTTCCCTTCAAATTTGTTTGTTCTACTCACCAGAGTTTTGCAAGAAACTCTTTCATTGCCACCTCCCACAAATGTTTAAAAAATATTTCTTTTTCACTTAATTTACTTTCCAATTTCTTACTCATACTTGGCTTCTGTCTTGCCTTCTGTGCCAGTTGAAGGTAATATTATTTAATAGTCATATATACACCTTCCACATGGGGGCTACATCCTTGTTACATTAAAGTCCTCAGCTCCCCATTTTATTCCTCGAAATCAAGAGGAAACACCCCAACAGACCAGGCAAGATAATGAGCTTGGCTACTGTTACTGCAGAAAACATTTCTTCTTGGCTCTGGGCACAGCGCCTCAGCTTTCAGGCTGGGCCTCCGCTTAAAAGGAGGGGGCAGGCAGGACCCTGGCCTGCAGCAGCCAGAACCCAGCTCTCTCACCACAAGCCCTTAATTGTTTATTAATGAAGCTTTTGCCAAACAAATCTACACATTGTCTAAACCCTCCGCCTCCAGAGTACATTCCAGCCCGCCCACGAAAGTGCACTGTGGGGCCGCCCTCTGAAAAGTCTTATTCCGTCTTTGGCAGAGTTGGTTAGAATTCAAACATTTTTTTTTTTTTTCACTTTTATTGGCAGCACCAGCTAAACATGAGATTGTTTCTGATCCCCTATTAATGGTAGTACAAGAGTCACCACTCAGCTTGCATCCCTGCGCTCCCTACCTCCTGAGAACGGTGTCTCTTTCTGCTCTGCCGCTGGTATCCAGGCCTCAGAGGCCGGAAAACCTGGGTGGAAGCACCTCTCAAACACCCAGTGGATGAAGCATTCCAGCAGGAATAAGCTAACAGTCGCTGCTTGGTATTTGAACATCATTTAATGAGTGCCCAGAATTCATCTGTAAATGTACATTGTTAATTTAGGGCCTGCTATTCATTAATTAGGGTTTTAGTGGCAAGTGCCATTGAGCTATCTGCAATGTTTAAGGTTACGTCAAGCCCTAGTAAACGGCTTGCTGATAACAAGCTGCATCCATCTTCATTACTCGGCCACTCCTGTCTGCCTTCGCTCAGCATCTTCGAAGGGCCATGCCTCTTGGAACTGAAGAATTAAACTTTTATCCAAACCAGATTCTGCTCTTTCACCTCTTCTGATTCCTTGAGTACTTCCCATTTATTTTGCCTAAATGACATCTGATTACCTAACATGGAGTGGAGCAAGGTCTTAACCTAAAACAGCCTGCAGACCTCAGTTCTCAGCTGGAGAATTCCAGTGGGTTAACGCTAAGGAAATCCTTACATTTCCATTTCATCTGATACTGGGCTCAGTGTAAAAGAAATAGTTTCTGATTTTTCTTCTCATAAGGTTGTAGTTCCAATAGAATTTTTTTTTTAAAGCCAGAGAAATACAGGAAATTAATTTTAAACCTGGAGAATAAATGTCCCTATTGGTTCGAGTTTACTTTTGCAGTGTTTCTCTCTCTGAAAACATGTATCATTTGAGGCAATCATGGTGCCAAATGAAATAATTCCAACCGTCTAAAGAGCCCTACATGCCGAGCCTCAGCTGTACAAACGTAGTCATGTCGGAGTACACGCTCAGTCACCAGAGGGGCTCGGAAATCTACACTGCTTTCCTGTTTCTAGGCCCACAGTCGAAGCAGGCAGCTAGAGCGGACATTTAGCGAGATACTGTTCTTAAAGAAACTATGAGTACAAGTTTGTTTATCCTTCAAACACTAGGTTAGAGGACTTGCATAAAAACTAACTTCCATTGACAGATGGTCTCCGTAAGTCGTTGATTCTGAGAAGGGAGAGAGCTACCTGGCATGGCTGTTTAACACATTAGGGAGCTTGCAGGGAGAACCTACTGCTCCCCTGAACCATGGTTCAATTTTAAGCATCACTGGCTGGGATGGGATATTTTAACTGTGTTGAGAAGTGAGCTTGGGAGCCCGATGCTCACTGTGTGCGAGGGAGAGGGGAGGAGGAGGAAGAGAATGATAGCCCAAGGGAGGGTATCTGAAAACCTTTGCACCACTGAGCTGGCACACTTATCACAGGGTGACAGTCTATACCGTGGGCCTGCAGTGCATTGCTGTTTGAGGTGCATGCTGCCAACTGGCTTAGAAAATTCAGATCCTCTTCTCAGATAGCGAGGGAGAGAAACAGAATAGCCGACTGACATTCCCAACAATAGGTGCTCCTCGGCTCTGGATGCAGGAGTGTGGGCCCCAGCCGGGTCTGCCGGGTAGGCGGTAGCTCTTCCCAGGGAAGGCAACCCTCTCTCCCAGCTCTCACCATGAGCCCACTCGGGGCAGCCTTCCACTGTAGGGTCCTTACCCCTCTCACAGGCTGGCAGGAATGCCATCCTGTTTTTTTCTTTTTAGTCTGATAATTAAATTCCACATCACAAAGATGAAAAAAGAGTTGTGTTTGTGGATCATCTTCTTGTCCTGCAACTTTCCAAACAGAAAATAGAAAATGCCCTGGAGACTATGGTGAGGGAAAAAAAACACACACAAAAAAACAAGCAAACAAAAGGCTTGGTTTATAACATGTAGTCATGAAATTATCTACATTATATGCTATTGAAAGAGACAATCTAAAGCTGAAGATTTCTTAAATTTACCATAATGATGCTTTGACACTTAAAGTAAGAGCCCTTTGAAACTGACGTGCTTGCAGGATAAAGCACACTCTTCCTTTGGAGGAGAGAAAGCCAATATATTGTGGTGGCAGAAGGAACAATGGAGCCAATGAAACAGAGGTCAGAGCTGAAGGTTTCTGCTAGAAGCAAGCTATATACAGGTATTTTAATTTCATTTTATTCAGAAACTCTGCTCTAGGGCCCAGAGCCCTGCATGTAGACTGCTGGTAAGAAAAGCACTCAATTGTTCAATTTTTATTATTCAATATTGTATTAAAATTTTTTTAGGTTCTTCGGGTCAAGGCGACTTTTAAAAGGTTAAAAGCTATTCAAAAGGGTTACCATATCCATAAAAGCAAATGAAATTAAGCCTAAAGACTGATGGAGGAAAAACAATAATTTAGATAAACTGCCACTGGCTCAAAATGTTTTGACTTTTACCAGAGAAAGGGAATTCTGAGATTCTTGAATTGCTTGTTGTATCAAAGAAAGATTCATTCAATCTGAAGCAATTATTTTTGTGCTTTTTAATGTTTGGTGTGTTTTAGATGGGTCCCACCTCTCTTCGGTTACATTCTTTATACTGGGAAATGTAATTGCATGGCTCCAACTTCCATCTGTCAACTATTGACCTTGCTGGTTAGGCATCTGTAACATCAGACACTGTTGTCATGGAAAGAATTATGATGTTTCAATCGAATGTATTGCAAAGTTAACAAATCCATAACATGATCTGGATCACATGGATGAATTTGGAAAATGTGTTTCAGAGACCTCTGGGAAAAGTGAATAGGATCTCCCTATTAATGTTGCTCTCCACTGCTTGCCATTAATTGTGAAAGCCATCATATTACAAAAGCATAGCTCAGTTTCAACCTTGAACTTGGAGTACTCCAAATCCAAAGGTGTGATTCAGCAACTGAGACAAAAACCATTATATGCTTCCACAATGAAGTTATATATCCATATAACTGATTGACTTGGTGGTAAATTTGAAACGTTTGCCATTATTGGGTTGCTTTAGTTTTTGTTCAAAGTACTTAAAGATAGGGTTTAGTCTGGTTTTTATTGCTGGTCCCAGAAAACTAAACCTGCCAGAAGGTAGATGAGTCAAAGAAGTAGATATGTCAAAGAGGTAATTAGAACAATCAGGATCAGCTGATATTTACTCCAAGGTCAAAGTATACAGAAAGGCGAATTTCCTGACATTAAATGAGAAGTGAGCTGATACAAAAGTTTAATTTCTTCTGCTATGGAAACTGGATCTGGCCTGACAAAATTAAAATGAATAGAAATAATATTTTGGACATAAATTTTATTTTCACTGTCCTGTGTCTGAACAAATAAGCATTCCAAGTAAGTACAAGGAACTAAAATTTCCATTTCATGAGAAATATTCCCTAACAAAGAGTTTTTATGCTATGTATCTTTCACTTTTATAAACTCTTAAAGGAGAATGGCTGTTGTGAACATTAAAATAATTGGTTTCTTGGATTACAAAATGGGACAGCAAAGATGATGCATCTGAGAACTAAAAAAGAGCCTGATTCATGATGGCCATACCTGAAGAAAAATCTATTATATGAAAAACAAAAATTTACAGATAAATAAATTAGAGGGTGATTATTCATATTGTAAAAGAGTGTTTAAAGGATTCCCCTAGGATTCTTTTAAAGGCTGAGCTCCACTAGTTCATGTAAGTGTTTGTGTGCAGATCATTAACTATTTGACAGGCAGGCCGGAAATGCAGGTGGAGAGAGCCGAGGGAAAGGGAGAGAATGTTCAAGAGACAGAGGAATCAGTGACACTCAGAGGCTCACTAAGTCTCAAGATAAACGTTGAAACAATAATGGAAGTCAAAGTGAAAATATCACATGCATTTACAAGATGTGCTTTATAAACTAGACCTCTTAGAGGCAGATTGCTTGGTTTCAAATGCCATCTCCACCACGCATTTAGCTGTGTGCCACTGGAGAAGTTCCACAACATCTCTGAATACCAGCTTTCTAGGACTATATGAATATTGCATGAGTTAATATATATAAAGCACTCAGTGTCCTGGCACATAATAGGTGCTGTATACATATTTCTAAAATGATTCTGCAACAAAAATGTTATAAAATATCAGATATTTCCCAAAGCAGGGATTATTGTGTGTGTAATCACAAAGCAGGGATATACATTGTGTGTATAATCACAACGCTGGAAATTATTTAACAAGAACAAAATACTCTGCACTCTCCTAAAAGAAAAAAATAAAGAAGCGTTGAGAAAAGAATACTTTTCTTTTTGGGTTTCCCAGAGGAAGTCAATATAAAATTTAACCTTCTTTGAAATTATTGTCCCATCTTTAGTTTTCTAGAGGTTTGGAAAAGTTCCTAAAAACTGTGAAGCACATAGAGGCAATCAGCAACCTAATGTCTACTGATTTTTCTGTTAAAGGGATTTGATTCACCCACTATTACATTTGTTGTTTTAAGAATAATAGTACATAGTTGAAATATAACTTCTTATTTGTGGTAAAGACAGCTTCTTGTTTAGTTGCCTTGGCTTGGTTTGCACAAAAATGAACTCTTCCCATATATTCTATCCAGTGCATCTGTACATACAGAGGTTTGGGCTTGAAATGGACATTGATACTTTCTAAAGGAATAACCGGTAACAAAATATCCCAATCTATTCTTCTGGTCTGATCAATTGGTTAAGTTTATCAAGTTGCCAGACCAGAAGCACCAAAGATGTGTATGACTTTGGGTGTGTATGTGGGTGTAGATAGTATGGTAGTGGGACTCAGAGTCAGGTGAATGTACTGAAAGGTGCAAACTCATTGTAGACGAGGTGACATGTTCTGGGGCCTCTGCAGTTACAATTGGCCTTACCATGTCAATTTCAATATAGCAATGAGAAAGCTCAAACTTGTTTTAAGGGCCAAGAATGAAATTTTTATGAATTATAAAATGGCCTCCTGATTATTTAATGTATTCTCCTTTTGTCCCTCCCCTCCGCACCCCCCCCACCCCCACCCCCCGCCAAACACTGAAACTCCTCTTTCTCTCAGGACAGGCCAGCCCTGTCTGGCCAGCCCTCTGGTCTTATCAGAAGAACCTCTCCTCTCTCACACTCTATCCCATGTCTCAGCTGGATGCAGAATGAATAAAAGTATGCTTTCTGGTCCTCACACTTGGTTTATGTGAGTGAATGCTGATGGAAATGGGTAAGTAAATCGTTTTTAAGTGCAGTAGATCAAATTACTTCCTTCACAACTTGAAGTTCTTCCTGACATCTCTGGAAATACTAAGCTTTTTTCAAATGTGAAAGTGGGTTGATCTTCACCTAGCTTCAGCTGATTGCCAAATTGTCAGCATTTAATATATCTTTTTTGTTTTTTGAAGAAAAAATTTAAGTGATTTGATTCACCTTTGGGGGAAATTTCCTCAGTTCAGAAAATTCAAAACGGTGAACATCTGTATTTGCTTTTATTTTTGACTTGAGTTGCATAGAGTAAGGAGAAGGCAATGGCATCCCGCTCCAGTGTTCTTGCCTGGAAAATCCCAGGAACGGCAGAGCCTGGTGGGCTGCCGTCTATGGGGTCGCACAGAATCGGACACGACTAAAGCAACTTAGCAGCAGCGTAGAGTAAGGGACAGAACTGTGCTTAATGGGAAGTAGTTCAGTTATCTTTAGTTAAACAGTTGTCTCTTAATGCCTTTTTCCTGTGTGTCCAATAGTCTTTATACGTTAGTATCAAGAAATCAAATTTGTTAAACTTTGCTTGTTACATAACTTCATCCAAAGCAACCTGGTCTCCCAGGCTTAAATTCCCCTGTTATATTTTCTCATTATACACTTATCCTTCACAGCAGGTAACACAAGAGTACTGAACAATTTATTTGTGTAATTATTTGTTTAATGTCTGTTTTTACTGATAGAGAGTGAACTCCAGTATGATAGGGTCCAGACCTGTCTGACTCAGTGTTGCAGATCAGTGTTTAGCACGGAACATACAGAGTAGATGCTTAAGAAATTTACTAAATCAATAGATATTAATACTTACTAGTAAATTTTCTGTGCTTACTCTGCTTCATTGCAATAAAATACCTATTACATATTGCTTAAACCACTCTATATGTAATGGTTAAAATATTAAAACTTGTGTACATGGGGAATGGATGAAAAATAAAATTTATCCTCAGTGTCCTCTACTGAACTCTAAAGGCTTCTAAAGAAAATGACTTTGTTTCTCTTTTTAGCTGTTCAGATATTTACCATCATATTTCTAAACAACACAATCTATTCTTGGTTTTCTTAAGACTTCAGAGAGTATCTATTGCTTTCCAGATGAAAGATGAGAAATTTTATGCACTCATATTTTTCTTTTTCCTTTCTCACTATTTCCCCCTAAGTTCAGGGTTTGTTTTTTCTGTTATTGTTTTGTTGTTTTGATTTAGTTCTTCTATTGGTTACCTTTATTTCTTAATATACTTAACTTATTTTTTCCAGTCACCAGCTCTAGACTACTCTATCTTCCCCATATTAGACGAGATGAAGAAATCAATGCACCTACACTTCCTTCGTTTATTCCTCCTTGCTAAACCATTATATTCTACATTTTTAGAGTTTAATACAATTTATAGACAAAAATTATTATTATAATAACCTAACCTACATACTGGTATTATTACATTTATACCATTTACATATTGGTTCTGTATTCAGTATCTTTCATGATTTGTCTATAATTTGATTTAAAAACATAAATATCTGGAAAGAAAACAATATTTAAATATTACTTTCACTAGAACATGTATGATTAAGCACACAGAGCTGGTGATGTAATCCCATGTAGTTCCAAACACCAAAGTCCAAAAGATTAATTTATATAGCAAATATTATATCTTACTTTACAATTATTATAATAAAGAAATAAAGTACATATGTGTTGTACAAATACGTACACCAATATTGTTCAAATAATATTATATTTTAGCTTTATATTTCACCATGACTTTTTTTTTACTTGTTTTCCCATGGACACTGCCATCCTCAACCCACCTCTAATTAATATAATTTTTTTTTCATAAAGTCCTCTGATTTCCTTTTGATTTCTACTAATTATTTTTTTGACCTATAGCTAACTCTGAGATTTCTTTTATTGTACCTCTGGATTAGATTAAGATGTTCTTAGATTCCTTTTCTTCCTCTTTGATTATTTTTTCATATTACTAGAGTATATCCTCACAATATCTTCTTTAGAAAAGATAGATGAGAGGTACATTATCTGAGTTATTTCAAGTTTAAAAATGCCTTTATTTCTCGCTTAAACTTTATTTATAATTGTCATTGATATAGAATTCTAAATTTAAAGATTCTTTTAGTCTTTAATACCTTATATTGTTGATAAGATGTTGATGCCAATCTGGTGATTATTTCTTTTTAAGTAATCATTTTTTTCCCCCTCTTTGAAAGTTTTTAGGGCTTTTCTTTTCATGCTTAGTGCTTTCTATATATACAAATATATATATAGTGCATTTTTTCCACTTGGCTTCTTGTTTGGACGTGCCAATTGTGGAGCTGATATTTTTTCCAGGAAATTTTCTTTATGTATTTTCTTTTGTTATTTCAACTCCTTTATTGTTTGTATTATCTTCTTCTAAATCATCTTTTACATGCGTTTTTGGTCTTTCTAAAATTTATGTTCTATATCAGTTCAGTTCAGTTCAGTTCAGTTCAGTCGCTCAGTCATGTCCGACTCTTTGCGACCCCATGAATTGCAGCACGCCAGGCCTCTCTGTTCATCACCAACTTCCGGAGTCCACCCAAACCCATGTGCATCAAGTCGGTGATGCCATCCAACCATCTCATCCTCTGTCGTCCCCTTCTCCTCCCGCCCTCAATCCTACCCAGCATTAGGGTCTTTTCCAATGAGTCAACCCTTCGCATGAGGTGGCCAAAGTATTAGAGTTTCAGCTTCAACATCAGACCTTCCAATGAACACCCAGGATTGATCTCTTTTAGGATGGATTGATTGGATCTCCTTGCAGTCCAAGGGACTCTCAAGAGTCTTCTCCAACACCACAGTTCAAAAGCATCAATTCTTCGGCGCTCAGCTTTCTTCACCGTCCAACTCTCACATCAATACATGACCACTGGAAAAACCATAGCCTTGACTAGACGGACTTTTGTTGGCAAAGTAATGTCACTGCTTTTAAGTATGCTATCTAGGTTGGCCATAACCTTCCTTCCAAGGAGTAAGCATCTTTTAATTTCATGGCTGCAATCACCATCAGCAGTGATTCTGGAGCCCCCAAAAATAAAGTCTGACACTGTTTCCACTGTTTCCCCATCTATTTCCCATGAAGTGATGGGACCAGATGTCATGATCTTAGTTTTCTGAACGTTGAGCTTTAAGCCAACTTTTTCACTCTCCTCTTTCACCTTCATCAAGAGGCTCCTTAGTTCCTCTTCACTTTCTGCCATAAGGGTGGTGTCATCCGCATATCTGAGGTTATTGATATTTCTCCCGGCAATCTTGATTCCAGCTTGTGTTTCTTCCAGCCCAGCATTTCTCATGATATACTCTGCATAGAAGTTAAATAAGCAGGGTGACAATATACAGCCTTGATGTACCCCTTTTCCTATTTGGAACCAGTCTGTTGTTCCATGTCCAGTTCTAACTGTTGATTCCTGACCTGCATACAGGTTTCTCAAGAGACAGGTCAGATGCTCTGGTATTTCCATCTCTTTTAGAATTTTCCACAGTTTATTGTGATCCACACAGTCAAAGGTTTTGGCATAGTCAATAAAGCAGAAATAGATGTTTTTCTGGAACTCTCTTGCTTTTTCGATGATCCAGCGGATATTGGCAATTTGATCTCTGGTTCCTCTGCCTTTTCTAAAACCAGCTTGAACATCTGGAAGTTCACGGTTCACGTATTGCTGAAGCCTGGCTTGGAGAATTTTGAGCATTACTTTACTAGCATGTGAGATGAGTGCAACTGTGCAGTAGTTTGAGCATTCTTTGGCATTGCCTTTCTTTGGGATTGGAACAAAAACTGACCTCTTCCAGTCCTGTGGCCACTGCTGAGTTTTCCAAATTTGCTGGCATATTGAGTGCAGCACTTTCACAGCATCACCTTTGAGGATTTGAAATAGCTCAACTGGAATTCCGTCACCTCCACTAGCTTTGCTCGTAGTGATGCTTTCTAAGGCCCACTTGACTTCCCATTCCAGGATGTCTGGCTCTAGGTGAGTGATCACACCATTGTGATTATCTGGGTCGTGAAGATCTTTTTTGTACAGTTCTTCTGTGTATTCTTGCCACCTCTTCTTAATATCTTCTGCTTCTGTTAGGTCCATACCATTTCTGTCCTTTATCGAGCCTATCTTTGCATGAAATGTTCCTTTGGGATCTATATCAGTACTTTTCAAATTTTAATGCATAAAAATCACCTGAAGATCTTATTAAAATGAAGATTCTGATTCAATAGGACTGGATGAAGCCTTTGATTTGGTATTTCTAATGAGACAGATGATGTTGATCCTGCTGCTGCATGGACCACATTTTGAGTAGAGAAACTTTATATTTCTTGGAATGACATCTCATATTTTTCTCCCTTTTTTTCCCTTTTGGAAAATTGTGTCAATTCTACCTTCAAAATTAAATTGAATGTTTACTTCTGTCTGCCATTGTTCAATCCATAGTTTATTTTTAGATGATTTATATTTTCATTTCCAAGAACCCATATCAGCTTTTCTAATATAGCAAAAATAGCATATTCTCAAGATTTTGAGGATACTGATTAGAAATTTTTTGTTCTCTTCTATTTATTCCATTATTACTCTCTGTTCTACGGTCAGTTTTAAAAATTCAATTTTGGTTTTCTTTTTCTTCTACTTAGTCTATGTTAAATTTATGGTAATTCTTGGTTAATCACTAATATTTGGCATAAAGGGCTATATTTTCTTAATTTGCTTGGCTGTCATGAATATCATTTTAAGTCATATACACTGTTTTACCCAGAAAGGCCACTTTCCTGAATGGAAGGGCTGCCTTTAGGTTCTGTGTCAAAGGATGAGTCCTGTAGACAAATGGTTTTTTCTTTCAAGTACGTTAACCGGTTTAGGACACCAAACTGCCAAAGAGGCCAACTCTTCCATATACAAGATCCAGTCCAGGTGCTCTGAAGACGGTCTTCCACTTACAAACCATTATTGTTGCACCTTAGCAATTTCTTCAGTCTGCACCTGCTTGAGGCCTCTCCAGAGATATTTTAAGGAAAATGATCCCTACCTCTATTATATCTCTTTTAGTGTGCATTTTGGGTTGTGATTTACTCTACTAGAGTTTATCTAACAATATAATCCAATCTGCTTTCTATCTTCCAAGACTTCATCAAACTTTCTGGTCTGCTAATGTCATCCCCCTTTCTCCTCCCTTTTTCTGGTTTGTTTCAAGTGCTGCTAACGATTTATTTATTTTTCTGTGTGTATTGTCATTTCAATAGGAATCTGGAATGGAGAGAAGGCAGCATAGGGGCTGTCCATCATCTTGACCCAAGAAACTATATAGCTGTCTCAGAATTACTCTAAATGCTTATTTGAACCTGGCTGAAACTCACTTGGCTGGTCACAAACAGACAGACCTAACTGTAAATAGGTAAATTCCCATACAAGTTCCCTAGACCTTGCTAATTATTCTTCATGGATCAAGTAGGATTTAATAGTGTTAAGGGCTTTGGATGATTCTAAATTGTTCCCTGAGCCTCTTGGCAGTTTCATGTGTATACAGAAGACAGTGATCATAAAGCAAAGTAGCTATAGAGATGTGCTTAAAGTAAGAAGGCTAAGATAAAAATGAAGGTTAAAGCAGAATTTGAACTGGCCTACAGTTTACTTTGAGGTGTTGCATATTTTTATGTTAGTTGAGCTTGACCAATTCTGCCTTGGATTTGCCAAGAAAATAATTGATGTAATCAAGAGCCAAGAATGATAACATGTGAAGATCTGTGGAGGATTGGCAAAACCCCAGATTACTGGGAAAAAGCCAATGGAGTACCTATTTTTAAAAGGCCATAAAAAATTGTTTGAGATTTAATGACCTTTTACAGAGTAAAAAAGCAGTGCATACCAACTACCTTGACCCAAATAAGTTGTAGACTGTCTTAAATGGTAATGGCAGTAGTGAATAGAAGTGTATTCATTTTTTATATCAACATAAAATTAAGTATCCAAAACTAGATAAATTTTTTTTAAATGTAAAAACGCTGGATTTTGTTAAGGTTTAAATCCACATTATGTCAAACATCTAGATAATTCAAAACATCTGGATTTTGACCACATTTCTCCATTTTTGCCCAGGTATACATTGGTTTTTTTAGATGTTCCTAGCTATACAAACATAGGATGCTGAATTGAAATTATTTACAGAGTCATAATTTGGATGCCAAATCTTCCCTTAATATGTGTTAAGATATGTTAACGTTTTGCACATATGACTGAAACTGATGGTGGCTGCCTTACTCTAGAATTTAAAATTAAATTCAAAGTGATTCCAATAAACTAGGTCTTCATCCTAACATCAAACCAAATAAAATGAAACATGTGCTGATATAGGGCATCTTTATTAAGAAGGCAAACAAAATCCCCCCTTTTGTAATTGAGGAGAACTATGGTAGCTCAGCTGGTAAAGAATGCACCTGCAAAGTGGGAGACCTGGGTTTGATCCCTGGGCTGGGAAGATCTCCTGGAGGAGGGAATGGCAACCCACTCCAATATTCTTGCCTGAAGAATCCCCATGGACAGAGGAACCTGGCAGGTTACAGTCCATGGGGTTACAAAGAGTTGGACACGACTAAGTGACCATGCACACACACGTGTTTAGGTAATAATTGAGTGGGAGAAAAAGATCAGGGTCCCTCAGAGTTCCCAGGTAGCATTATCCACTGATTCTGTAATTTGATGAGATCTTTCTCACCTCTGATCTTTGTCTATAGTGCTTCCTCTGCTGGGATCTACTTTTCTTTCTTTCCCTTAGAAATTCTCTACTCATCCTTCCAATCTGAATCCTGTGGAGCATTTCTTGCCTTGCATTTTGAGTTGGTTTGCTTTGTTCTGTGCTCTTTTGTACATTCAGATACAGCCAACATCTGTGGAGTGTCTCCTGCCTAACAGGCACCGCATCATGAAATAATAGCTGTATTAGTATACCTCAGTGTGATTATCACACCTCATTATGATTATTGGCATTTAACCAATTGAAGAATCTGAGGCCAATTCATCCTTTTATAAGGTATTTACTTATGTTTATTTCATATAAAGGTGTTTTATCAGTCATTAAGGGGGAAATAAAGTAAGAAGGCTTTTAGACACAGTCCTTGACTCCAAGTTCCTGACTTCAGCATGAGACAGTGTGTAAAAAATGTGTATTCATCGTATGTGTCAGCGCTATAGGAGTCAGAAGATAATGTGCCAAGTGATCAGGAAATGTTTGGAAAGGGTGTATGAACCAGGCCTTAGATAGGTCTGTTAGGTGGTAGAGGTGTTCAATGTTTGTTTAGTATTGAATGGCATTTTGAAGGTTAAAGTTTAGGAGGAAAAACTATTCACTCATTCACTTATTCATTCACCCAACACATATTTGACTGCAAACTAGATACCAGACTCTTCTAGGCACTGGGACATTGGTTATTTTTCTAGATGTGGACCCTTCTTCAAATACATTCTCATTGTGCTAGATTCTTAAATAAGAATTGAATTCTAGGGTTGGCAAGGCTCTTTAAAGGTCATGATACCCACCTAGTCTTTTGTTCTAACTTCTATGGTAAAAACAGCTACTAAGGAATTAATGGGCTTCCCTGGTGGCTCAGACAGTAAAGAATCTGTTTGCAATGCAGGAGATGTGGGCTCAATCCATGGGTCAGGAAGATCCCTGGAGAAGGGAATAGCAACTCATTCTGATATTCTTGCCTGGAGAATCCCATGGACAGAGGAACCTAGTGGGGTCACAAGAGTCAGACATGACTTAGGGACTAAAGTCCACCACCACCACCATTACCACCACGATACAGGCCTATCTGAGTCCAGGCTCGTATACCAACTCTTTCTAGGCATTTCCTGATCACTTGGCACATAATCTGCTGACTCCTATAGTACTAATACTATCACTAGTACTCCTATAGTACTAATATACATGCCACCTTGTACTGTCATGATGAATACACATCTCTTATACCCTGTCTTATGCTAAGGAGCCTGGTGAGCTACATTCCATGGGGTCACAGAGTCGGACATGGCCGAGTGACTTATCACTTACTTACTTAGGGAATTAATATAAACACTGAATTTTAAGCATGTTTTCTTCACCCCATTTTCAAAAAATTTATCAAAACAGCAGTGAGAAAACCACAAGTATGTCCCAGTGCTCTCTCTCACATGCTGCCAGCTCCAAGGCTAACCACCGTAAGTGAAGAATTAAAGCTGCAATGAAAGATCAGCTTCATTGAAATAAGCTGCAATTAGCCTAGGTAAAATTTTCTGATTGATTTTAAATCCTAGCTAATAGTGTGGCAGGATCTGGGTAAATAAGTTTAAAAATATTAAGAGAATTTGAGAAATATTCTGGCCATTACATAGCCAGAGATGATCTTAAGACAATCATGAGAATATCAGCCATCAGTTCTAGTCATTCCCTGACTGGATATGAGAATGACTGGCTGAATATGAGAAGGTCCTACTGTACCAGGATGACTCAGACTCCACAGACATTTTAAAAAAGTGTTAGTGGCTCAGGAAGAATTAGGATATATCATCTCCATTGGTTCTGAGATTGTCCCTGAAGAGAGCATACAAGGTTTGGCAAGAATCAAAATTTACGTGCACTTAACCATTCTCTGCTAATAAAACCACAGTCCCTGATATTGAGCTGAGAATGAACACTCTAAAGTAACTTCTTTTTACCATCAACATTTGCAAAAAAAAAAAAAAAGACTCCTAAAAGTCTCAAAACAAAGCTTGTCTAACTACACTTATTTTTGGAGAAAAAAATGTTTTACTTCTATACTAAAAATCTGCCAACTTCCACATTAACCTAATATAACTTTAAAGCAACAAAATGCTTGACAAAAAATAAGTAACATGTAGAAAAATGCAACACTTACTTATGGGAGGGTCAAGTACAAAGGGAGAGGTAGGTATACGATACCCAGGTTGAAAGGTGTCTTGCCTTATAGAATAATTGTATTAGTTACACAGGGAATGATTGTTGAGGAAAAACATCAAAAGACAGTGTTCAATTGCCTTCATTTCTCTTTTACTTGGTCGTAGAGCTACACAATGAATCTTCAAGTTACCCTGTTCATCCTGTGGCCATTTCCTTCCTCCTTTCACCAAAAGAACTGTTTCTGAGGGCCACCCTAGCCCAGGGCTTCCCTTCACACCTGCACACCTAAGAGGTTATTCTTTTCCCCACTCCAACATCCAGAACAGAACCTCATTGCTTATACTGCAATTTTGATAACCTAACTGGCAGAACAGTTATTCAAATTTCAAGCTTCTGAATGCAGTAAGATCAACCTAGCCTATCCACATAAATAATTTTGACATGATAAGTATGCGAGAGCGATGATAACCGATAAGTGAAGCAATTACCTTGCTTTTTTGGATTATATTAAATGAAGATTCTGATAGAGTAATGAAAAGAGACAAAGCAGACAAAAAGTCGGCTGCAGAGCTTTTGGGCACTGTGTTATCTCTATTATACCATATTGAAATAGAGAAGCTATCACCAATCATGCATTTCTATGTAACTTCTGGCTTCTAACAGTGAACAATGAATAAATTGTCACAAGACAGTAACTGATAAATTGGGATTGACAGTGCTTTTTAAAAAGCATAAATAAACTTCCTAGTCACCTTTTTCTTTCTCAAAGCCATTTTTAGGGGATTCTTGGGGGGATCCATTGTAACTTATGTTCCCTTTTATTTTCAACCTATACCCCACCCGCTTTCCTGCTCCTGTTCTTTGTTTAATAATCAATTCTAAGGAATCAAAACTGTGTTCTGGCATTATCACCAAATTTCACCAATTGGTCCTTGATTTGGTTTGTGGCGTAACTATCTGAAATTCACAACTTCAAGTTAATTTATAAAGTGTATTTTTGGTAAAGTAAGTTTTACAAATAAGGGTTAAGTGTAAAATATGGGCAATCCATTCCATGAACTTGGGATTCTAGCAGAATGAAAGTGCTTTAACAACCCACAACTGCATTAATGATGGCCCAGTCCTGCATTTATTGATTGTTCAAAAACAATATCGCCTTTGTTTTAAACCCCTTAAATGAGAGAGGCTCTTAGGTGTGAGTGGATAAACTTTTCAAATGTGAATCATTCCAACTCAGTATCCTGGCAAAGTCTATTCACCCAGGAGTCTGCGGGTTTAATGATGACTTGTTTATTTATTTTTATTTTCTTTTTCAGACAGTCTGTGGTATGAGAAGGTTTGGTTTAGGAATAAATAGGATTCAGTTCTTTTCACAGTTACAGCATGGACCACCTAAGCTCATTACATTAACACATCACTCACCATAGTGCAGAGGTGGGAGCTTGAAGGGCTCAAGTCCCAGTGCCACCACTATTCACGGTGTGACATTGGTCAAGTCCATTTTACTCCGAGTGTCTCTTCTGTGAAATGAAAGTCATATGGTTTAAGAGAGTGAATGTTAGTGAAAATGCTTTGTAAACATTTAGGCACAGGGAAAATGTTAGTTAGTATTGATCTAGCTGGTGGATGCCCTCAAGGTCCAGAGCAAGGACCAGGCCCAATGCTGCCATAGGCTTTATCAAGATTGGAGTTTCAGACTGATCACTTTTAATGGCAGGGTCATCTGACTTAGTTCTCTGAAACAAAGAGTGTGGGAGAAAGCATCATTAGTCTTCTGTTCCTATAAGCAAAAGCATTTATTTCCTCTCTTGTTAAAAATGCATAAGCAAACCATTCAGGTGGCTGCTTTTGGGCCAAAATGAAAGGGCCAATAAAGTTATTAAAAGCTAATCACATTTGATTACATTATTACCATTATGGTGTTTAAAGTAACATTTGTTCTGTTGATCAAGTTCCAGTCTTACTGTATCAGTAAAGAATTTGCCTTTAAAGACCAGAAAAACAACAACATGGAAATGAAGCCCAGTGTCTGCACCAAAGACTGGATCTTTGGACTGTTTTTCCACGAATTCTTTATGACAAGCCTACACTGCTAGAGCTCAGACCTCCAGTCACATAAGCTAAGGACATGCTGGTTGAGAGCTTCCAAGGCTGTGGGGGAGAGATGGAGGAGGAGGAGGAGAAAGGAGATCTTGATATTGCTAACCCACAGCAAGGTCTGGTTTAACATGACTTTGGCAATTGTTTTACTTTAAGGACACATTTAGCAAGCTGACTTCACATTACTGTTGGTTACTCATCGTGTTCTTCTTATATGTATAATTTCTTCCCTACAATAAAAAAGGCAGGTTGTTTCTGTCATTTGAAATAAAGGCGGGACTTCCCTGGCGGTCCAGTGGTTAAGACTTTGCCTTCCAATGCAGGGGGTGCAGGTTTGATCCCTGGTTAGGGAGCCAAGATCTCATGTGCCTTGCAGCCAAAAAAACAAAACAAAGCATAAAGCAGAAGCAATATTGTAACAAATTCAATAAAGACTTTAAAAAAAAAAAGAAAGAAAGGCAAAGAAAATTTGTCAGTTTTTACATGGCCAATATCAGCCTTATCCTTAGATTTTAGAAATCAGTAATTTAAAAATTGAAGTATAGTTGATTTAGCAATCTTGTTGTTCAGTTGCTAAGTCATGTCCAACTCTTTGCAAACCCATGGACTGCAGCAATCCAGGCTTGCCTGTCCTTCACTATCTCCCAGAGTTTCCTCAAACTCATGTCCATTGAGTCAGTGACTCCATCCAACAATCTCATCCTCTGTTGCCACCTTCTCCTTCTCCCCTCAATCTTTCCCAGCATCAGGGTCTTTTCCAGTGAGGTGGCTCTTTGCATCACATGGGCAAAGTACTAGAGCTTCAGCTTCAGTATGTTATAATGTGATTGATCATGACTGAACATAACCAGAGAGATGTGTTCATCAAAGTGGATCAGGTATGTACTGTACAGCTCAGGGCCAACTGTTATCATTAGTCAAGAACAGCATCTAGGAGTTCCAAAAGTACCCCTACCCACACCATTCTGGCCACCTGAGCACCACTCCCCCCACACCTCCTCGAGAATTCCCTGCCACCCAACATTAAAGGTTAATGATTGGCACACCTGAAATCTCCATATATCCATTCTGATTGGTCAGTACCTAAATCCTCTTGATTGTTAAGTATTTGAATATCATAGATGTCTATTTAGTATTACAAAGTCAAGTAGAAAGACTTGAGGGCTATATTTCAGCCCGTAGAAATGTCTGTAGACCTTAAAAGAAGTCAAGATAAGCCTAATAGGCAAACTTAGGGACATTTAATACTTTTAATCTATGTATTCTATTTATGCTTTTATGGGTAACTCTGGATATATTTGATAAAGATTCTTTTTTTTATTAAATAAATTTATTTATTTTAGTTGGGGGCTAATTACTTTACAATATTGTAGTAGTTTTTGCCATACATTGACATGAATCAGCCATGGGTTTACATGTGTTCCCCTTCCTGGACCCCTCTCCCACCTCCCTCCCCATCCCATCCCTCTGGGTCATCCCATTGCCCCAGCCCTGAGCATTTGTCTCATGCATCGAACATGGAATGGTGTTCTGTTTCACATATGATAATATACATGTTTCAATGCTATTCTCCCAGAACGTCCCACCCTCACCTTCTCCCTCAGAGTCCATAAGACTGTTCTATGCATCTGTGTCTCTTATTCTGTCTCGCATATAGGGTTATCGTTACCATCTTTCAAATTCCATATATATGCATTAATATACTATATTGGTGTTTTTCTTTCTGGCTTACTTCACTCTGTATAATGGGCTCCAGTTTCATCCATCTCAATAGAACCGATTCAAATGTATTTTTTTTAATGGCTGAGTAATATTCCATTGTGTATATGTACCACAGCTTCCTTATCCATTCATCTGCTGATGGACATCTAGGTTGCTTCCATGTCCTGGCTATTGTAAACAGTGCTGCGATGAACATTGGGGTACACGCGTATCTTTCAATTCTGATTTCCTCAGTGTGTATGCCCAGCAGTGGGATTGCTGGGTCATATGGCAGTTCTATTTCCAATTTTTTAAGGAATCTCCACACTGTTCTCCATAGTGGCTGTACTAGTTTGCATTCCCACCAACAGTGTAAGAGGGTTCCTGATAAAGATTCTTAAGCTTTCCACTTAAGATGAGTGTTATATACGTGGATAAAGCACAAGTCATACTACTTGGGCAGCTACTGACAAAGGTCCCTGAATCACCCAAACACCCTGCAAACTTCTTATGGTAAAGTATCTTTGACAACTATCCTTAAAAAATATTGGATAGGTCAAAAAGAATGAAGCTTAACCCAGCCCACGCCATTTAGAAGAACACTGACATATTTACATGATCTGCAAAACTATACCAGGCACATATGTGTCCCAGTACCAACATATGCTTTCCAAAAACCTAGAAAGTATTCTAAGATAGTCTGGGGTTCCAACTAGTAATGTTACTTATGGATTGCATCCTTCTTAAACACTTTTTTAAAAAGAAATAAAAATGAGGGCTTCTGATGAGATGCTTACCAGGGATCTGGCTGCTATGGAATGGGTGCATCTTGAGTTTTGAGCATCCCAGTGAATGCCATCAGCTCATGTTCTCATTGAGTTCACCACTGTTGATTTCATCACAGGGAGAGTAGTAGTGGTGATGTCTATGTGAGCGGGGCACAGGAGCTGGAGGAGGGAGGCATGCTGTCTCACATCGAGGGGAGCATAAATAAGGATTTGGTCTTCCTCCCTCTCCATGGAGGTTCATGTCCCTTATTCCTAGTGGACAGTTAGCAAACATATGCTGAAAAAATAAATATTCTTGAGATGAAATGGTGAGTCCTTTTTTCCTACCTCATGCTGGTTCTTCTTGGAATCATTTTCTTTCATTCTCTTTGTGCCAGCTCCTCATTATCCATTTATTTATTCATCAAATATTTACTGAGTGTTTACTGTTAAGCCAGGAACCATCTTAGGCACTGGGATCCAGTCCCCAAAATGACCTGACTCAAAGGTCACCACATCTGAGAAGGTTTCCCTGAGTCTCTTAAGCAAGAGTTGCCCACATCTAGATCCCATACTATCTCCAAGGTTAGGATATTTATTACACTACATTCTAGTTAGCTGTGCCAGGTTCTTTATCCCACTCTAAATTATGACTTTCTTGAAGGGGATGATTGGATCTTGATCACCACTGTATTCTCACAGCCATCAAAACATTATTTGTGACATTGTAGATTGATTGCAAAAGCGACTATGATTCTTCACCCTTTTCTGCATCCACAGCTTTGCCATATGACCTTGCAGTGTGTCTCATCAAGAGGCAGATCTTATTTCATGATTCCTAGAATGTGCTCTGGCCGATAGAACATGGCAGAAGTGATAGTAGGCCAGTTCTGAGACTATATCTCAAGAAAGAACAAGCCTGATCTAGCCTGCTGGATGACAAGAAACCCTTGGCTCAGTCACTCCTTTGTCTCCCTCTCTAACACCCAGCCAAACACCACATATGTGAGGAAGCCTAACCTACACCAGCAACCCTCAGCCAACTCCCTAGCTGAACACAAACAGATGAATATGCCCTGCTAAGGTGAGCTGATCCTGGCCCAGATCAGCCAACTTTCAACTGATCCATAAACTCATGAAAAATAATAAATACTTAGTTTGAAGCCACTCAGTTTTGATGTGATATATTATACAGCAATTACTAACTGATACAGTGACATTTTTTCTTTAAATTTTCTTCTATTTCTACCCAAACAACAAAAACAACGGCTGTGTATGCTCTTATCTAGAAAGCTTAGCATTTTGTTTGTGGAGGAACAGTCAGTTCTTTAGCTTTCTAAATCTAGCCATTGCCAATCTTGTCCTGGTAACTAGCTCACTAAATGTTAGAACTGGAAACTGACCTAGTGATCATCTTTACTGCCCCCCTCCTTCCCCGCCCCACAGTTCTTCACAAAGAAACTGAGCCAAGAGATGTGGTATAACTTCCTTAAGGTCACCTAATCTCTTCCCAAAAGAAGAACAGTTTACTCTTATATGGTACCCGAAGAGAACTGTGGGCCTCTACATTTGTGGCACATCTCTTAGCTCCCAACCAAGCTTTGATAACTAGTCTTTCATTTATCTTCATTTTTTTTAAAGGTAGAGTTGGCACAAATGTTCATAAACATAGTCAAACTTTATGAGGAATGCTATATGCATCCAAGAACGAGGTTATCAAATTGCTTCAATTACTAAAGAAATGTAGTATGTGTATTTTCTTCTGCCCCATTTATAATGTTTTTGAACCCTCACTGCAGGCTAAATTTATGCCAAGAGTTCTCCAACAGACAGATGTGTGTTCATGCTTGCCCCTTTAGCTTGAAGCTTATTAGTCTTACAAAACACCAATTTCTCAACTGACCACATGATTACTGTTAAACTCCGACTTGGAGGATGCGATCACTCCTGAGGTTTATTTGCTAGAGGAATTTCAGTCGCTGCTGGATTCTGTGATTCTTGGATGACCATAATCAAACAGGCTCAGGGGCTCTTCAAAGAACATTATTTTTTGGCAAGAAAGCTAACAGCTTCAATCTGTAAAATATATTCTAGGGCCTAATATTTTGGTGTTTGGCTTAGTAGAATATAATATCAACCTTCTTTGCTGAGTAGGTGAAGGAAGCATGGATTGGAGATGGGAGGAAAGAGCTAAGGGCTGTGGTTGAAGCGTTTTCAAGTGATGATGGAGTATTTTCCCAGTGAAAGGCAAGAGCTGAGAAACTCATAGGTATCCCACTCTAAATTTATAATAGTTGAAACAATGAAGAAAAAGTATTTTTTGTACTGATTTTCTTTTAATCAGAAATCAAATTGAAACTTATCTCATGACAAAGTAAAATTAACTCTTCTGTTAATTACTATGACTATCTTCCCCATATTTACTTTGGTAGCCATGTCAGTGGTAGAAAACTATCTTCTTAAATTGCTTCTTGCCTATTATAAATTACAAATTCATACAATTTTGATAAATGATTCTATTCTCTCCTTTATACTTGCTTTGGGGCCTTTTGCAACAGATGATTTTTCAGAGAAATGCCTTGGTGACTTAAAATAAAGAAATGTGAAGAAAGGTCATATCAACAAGATTAAATATGTGGAAAGACATCAGGCGTTAGAAGTACCTATCAATCAAAGGGAGCCTCATCTTTCCTTTTGTTTTCACTCTAAGGGTGTTCCAAAACCCTGGAATGTTATAAGCAAAACTTAAGAGGATATTGTGATTGGCTGAGGAGTTGTCAGCCCAGAATTACCTTAAATGTGAATTTTGGCTTTAGGCTTAGGTGTTTTCCAATGTTACGTCACAGTAGGGATGTACTCTTCAGATTGTCATGAACTCGGTCAGGACTAAAGGGGACATATTATTTGCTAATTTAAACACTTTATGTCTGTTTAGGCAGAATGTCTGAAAAGAGTTGACTGCTGCGCTGTTCCAAAGCACACATTCTTTACTCAGATGCTAATCTTCCAAAATGACTTTCTTCTACCCAACTTGTAAAGCAAGTGAAGTAAAGATAAATGTTAAACTTTACTTTGATTTTACCATGATTGTCAGGATAGGATGAAATTCATTCATTCATCAAACAGGTATTAGGCAACTACTATGCCCCAGGCATGATAGTGGATATCAGAGGACCCGCATTTTGCCTTCTAGTGCTCAAAGACTGGTATGGGAGACAGGTACATAATCAGATTATAGGACTTCTCTGGTGGTACAGTGGATAAGAATCTGCCTGCCAATACAGGGTACACAGGTTCAATCCTTGGCCTAGGAACATACCAAATGCTTCGAAGAAACTAAGCTCATGCACCACAACTACTGAACCCATGCTCTAAAGCTCAGGAGCTGCAACTATTGAAGCCCATGTACCCCAGAACCAGTGCTCTGCAACAAAAGGAGCCACTGCAATGAGAAGCCTGAGCATAGCAATGAACAGTAACCCCTACTCTCTGCAACTAGAGAAAGCCCATGTGCGGCAATGATGACTTAGCTCAGCCAAAAATAAATAAATAAATAAAAAATTTAAAACAGATCACAGAACACTGGTAGGGATTTTTGTTTGTTTGTTTGTCTTTTCTAGCTCTTATATTGAGTCCCTCTGAATCTTACTTGATTTTGTGGGGAAAATTAAGCTCCTTTGATGTGGAAATCTATAGATTGAAGAGAATGCCAAAAAACATGAAGAATAAAGCTAGAGACAGGCACATTTTGTCACTGAAGGGGAAAGAAGGTGTACTTCATCTAAATTTGGGACTCATAGACTTAGTGAACAAATTTATGGTTACCGGGGGAAGGCTGGGAAGGAGGGATAGATTGGGAGTTTGGGTTTGACATGTACACACTGTTATATTTAAAATAGATAAACAACAAGGGTTCATGCTGGCAAGTCAATTAACTAACCCACCTACTCAACTGGGGGTGTAATGTGGTTTGTACTGTGTTTTGTGGTTAACTTTCATTTATGTTATTATTACTGATGTTATCTGTTATGGATGTTGTAGTGAAAATAAATTTTTTTGCTCTCTCTCTAGGCTCAAGGAAAAGGAGAATTTTACAAACCAATATGTAAACTTAAAATTTCTCAACACAGAAAATATAGACAGTCCTGTTCTTTGACAAACATGCTGGCATTTTCATTTGGAAGGTTTTTGTTTTCAAACGAACGACTTTCTTGTTGTTCTCAAGTAGTTCTGTAGTATTTTAGAACAGAAAAGATTGAAAGGATAGGTAATTTTCTCAGTTAAATTGAGACTTTAAAATTTCCTTGGACTTTTTGCTGATTTTTCTTGTACCTTTTGCACATTTTATACATTTTCCATTTAATACACTCACGAAGGCAGTTCTGGCTTATCTGTGAGTAACTAGGCGCTACCTTGGCTCAGACATTCCTAAATCCATCTATTTTAAGAATTTTAAAGTACCTCTTATCATTTAAGAATTCAGATTCAAAGTCAGAGAAAGGAAGAGAGATATTTGTTCTTGGCCTCAGTCCCATTCTGAACAATATAAGGCTGATATGGTAGCTTGGAGAATGAATTTGGGATGTGTGTAGATTTTATTTTAAAACTACTTACAGTTCCTTTCATGAACAAGCAAATGGTGGTTTTGCAACCATCTTCCCAACTGAAAACACGTCTATTGTGAAAGGAACACTCTCTAAGCTCTCAGTGCGCCTTTTTAAAATAAAACTGTATTGTACTTGTTTGTGGGACGATTAAGATTCTTTGCTTAGAAAACCTCCCTTATAGAGAGAGAAAGTCAGTAACAAGCATAAAATCATTTGTCTCATGAGTTCCTAGAAACTGAGGTACCTGGACAAGAAAGGTGAAGCATAGAATTAAGTCTTATTTCTAGTTCGTGACTAAAATGAGCTGAGCAGGTTTCCAGGTTCCCTCAGCCCTGTGAAAAATCCAACCAGAATCCCTTAGACCATCAATTTTGCTTTGTGTTTTGGAGTCTTACTATTCCTAAAAATAACTAAAATGACTCCACAATGAGATTATAAAGACCACATAGGTTTCTTAGACGACCCTGTTCCATGGCCAATGCCTGTCTCTTCTACACAGGAAGATGCAACAGAAGATACACTTGTTGCATCTCTTCAGTTCACTCCTAAAATCCTGATATGTTAAAAGTTAGTCTTTCCTGGGTAGCACTGACTAGTGTTTCTCTTCTCAAGTGTCTCTCAGTGGGTCCTGTGGCTGCATCTTTTTGGATCTCACAGAGTCTGTGGCCCACTCTTTCTGGCAAAGCCACACAAGCTAACATCCTAATAATTTCTTTCATTTCCTGGCTCTTCTGTTTTACTGTGACTCTTCCTCTATGAGCTCTTGTTTTCAATCAAGTTTCTCTTTAGTGAGACGTGAGAAAGGGTCCTTTCGTTTTCTTCGCTGTTTGTACTTCTCTTTGCCATCACCATGGGGCCATTTCAAACTATCATTTTTAAAGGTCACTTGTTTTGTTCTATATGCAGTTGAGTCTGACAGTGGGTTAATGACACCCGAACAAGCCATTTTAAAATTATGTGCTGCATGATCATAAACAACTCTTGAGTAAAAAGGAGAAGAAAGTAAACAAGTTCCCTTCCAAGAAACCAACACTGAAGATATTAGTTAAAATGTTAAAGTATATTAGCCAATTATATAAAATCCTTTTATATTGCCTTGCTTCATTTCAAACATGGCATGGGCTATTTTGTCTGTGAACTCAAGTGGAACAAAAAGCTACAGAATGCAATTTGTGTCAGGAGCTGGACTACAGAAGGACAACTAATTCTAATTAGTACGAATTCCCCATAGGCCTGAGGGAGGCCAAGTGCAGGAACCAACTGCCTAATGCTGTTTCTATCTTGCAACAGGTGGGCCAAGGCCTTCTAAAGGTTGTCATGGCAATAGCTAATGATAGACCTTTAGCTGGACACCAGTAATTAATTGTGGGCATGTCCAGCCTTTGAATGTGATATCTTTTAATACATTTCTGAACGAAAAGAAGATTGGCTCTTCTAATTGGTTAAAATTAGAAGGCTTTGCCAAGAATTCCTGCGATGAAGTGCAAGTCTGATTTCAGCTTCTCAAACTCAGATTCTTTGCCTATCGCCACATGAAGGAGTAAAGAGAAAGGTATTTACTTCTGATAGCATTCATATTCAGCTGCACATGGGCTGGAGAGCAAGACATTCATGCGATACACTGTTCCATTCATGCCTTGAGGCCTATAAGAGGACTTCCTTCAAAATTCTGACAGGTGATCAGGAATGCCATCAAGTTTCCCAGTCCTGAGTGTATACAGCCTACAAAGCAGTTTTCCCTTAGACAGCAGTGATCTTCTGTGATGGCTTTCTGTGTGAGGGGTGGCCCTTGAACATGGGTTGGTTTGGGGATGTGGCCAAGATCTGGGCAGTGGTGGAGCCACCAGCAGGATGAAGTGACTGAAGAAAGACAGCTGTACTATAGGCTCCATAGATGTCCCCAGGGTACCACTTCAGTCTTTGTAAGCTGCCCTACAAACTAGTCAAGGCCTACCTTGGCAGGAGATTTGAGAAACACGGCATGATCCAGTTTTGACAAAGTACGTGAGGAAAGGGTGAAAAAGAATGGATGTTCTCTTTCCTTTGGGTTTAGAATTGTGCTGTTGCCTACTGTGAAATGATAGAATAAGAAGAACAACCATAACAGGAATAATAGCTAACACATATGTGTGCCAGACCTCATGTTAAGTACTTGCCTTATTTGAGGCTTCTGGAAACATTAGGAAATGGGAATTACTATGATTTCAGTTTTAGGGGTCAGGAAACTGAGCTGTACAGAGGTGGACTTGCTCACTATTTCTCAGACAGTAAGGGGCAGAGTCAGGATTTGAATCCAAGTCTGTCCCCAAGGCTTGAGCTGTTCACAAAAGAGAAAGCCATTGAAATAGAGAATTAAGCTGTGTTTATTTATAGCAAAAACCAGTCAGCCTCCCTTTAAAATGATTCAGTCCAAAAGACATTATGTAATCTCTGAACTCTGAGTTATGAACCCTGAACCTGAATTCTGACCCCATTTGTTGAGATGATTTTTCAAGGGACCTTTTATTAAATGCTTACTTTTTAATTACATGTCCGTTTGTCCTTCTACCCTATCTGTTGAACATAACGGGAAATGTAACTGTTCTTTCTCTTGTTCTAATGGTAAAAAAGTAAACAAATAAGGAGCGCTCTCCCCCACCTCACTGTATTAGCCAAAACACACACTTGGAAATTTCCAGCCGCTTCTCTTCTATGTCTGATGGTTTTTAAAAAATAATGCTTTAGTGAAACAAGCTCAGACTCAATCCATTTTAGGAAGTGGATGTTTTAAAATATGAGGTTCTAAGCAAAATGATACTGAATTATATATTTATGAAGATTAACTTGTTTTCATGTATAGTAGTGCTTTTCCTGGGTAAACAATTTCTTTTTGGTTTCCTTGGATGAGAGAAATACACAAATTCTTTTTTTTTTTTCCTTAGTGAGATCTTAGTTCTTTAGGTGAATGCTTGAATTTGGAATATCTATTTTTGCTATCCTCCAAGTGTCAGTGAATAAGAAGTATGAGAAGTACACGAGGAAAAAGAAAACGTAGGCATCTTTCGGATTTCAGTTCATGAAAAAGTCTTAGCCTTGTTCTTTGACGACCTTGTCATAATATGTTTTGTGGGCAACAGACTCCCACACTGTGTTATCACACAGCTCCAAAGTTGGTACATGTATGTACTTTGTGGTCTTACCTTTACCTGTGTACGTGTATGCTCAACTGCTAAGTTGTGTCTGATTCTCTGCCACCCCATGAACCGCAGTCCACCAGGCTCGTCTGTCCATGGGATTTTCCAGGCAAGAATACTGGAGTGAGTTGCCGTTTCTTCCTCCAGGGGATCTTCCTGACCCAGGGATCGGAACTGGGTCTCCTGTATCTCTTGCACTGGTAGGTGGATACTTTGCCACTGAGCAACCTGGGAAGCCCCTTGCCCCTACCTACACATGTTCAAAGCAGAACGGTTTTTTAATTCACTATAACAGAAAATTTATGAGCTATGGGCCTCCAAAGGCGAAAGATTTTAGTCTTATTGTTTTAATACTATTCCTTTTATCAGGCCCTACTGCTCGGTAAATAAGACAGCCATTGGAATCTCCATGGATTTACTTTTACCAAACAATTGGAATGAAAATGCTCCAGAGGGTGATGCCCCCACCCCCATCCTGTTACTGGAATCATTTTATTAATAAAATGCTTTTAACATGACCTCCCAAGATTTTGACTCTTATTGCTTGGGTGGCACTAGAGGCTAAAATGAGGTTCCTTTTAATAACACATTTGCATAAGTTGATCTGAAAGATTCCCAAGCGATTACATGACTCCAGGGTTGGCCTGCCATCTCAGAAAAGCCTGAGGTACTCGTCCCAAAGAGATCAAAACTCAAGAATTAACTAGTCTTCAGAAAACGAGAACATCTCTAGGAGCTGTAAAACAAATGATTATCATTTCTTTTTGGCGTTGGACTATGCCAAGCTAGAGAAAAACAGAGCTTTCAAACGTTGACAATCTGGTATATTGAAGTATGACCATTATTTTTTATTTTCCACATTTTTGGTCCAAAGACAGTTCTGAGTAATTGATTCCCATAATGAGCTATGGTTCGTTAGTCAATTTAATTTATAATTGAATTGGATGGATGTAACTCTGTGTAAAATTGTCTCTGAAGAATCTGTTTTGTTCGTCTGTTCAACTTCTGACAGGGATGGAAGAAAATCTAAATTATTCCCTCCTGCATGGGGGAAAAATTCAGAGTCTCAGCTTCCCTGGTGAAATTAAGAAAAAATATTTTTAATAGTTGCCATGCAAAAATATTATGGCTTTACTAAAATTTATACAAGCATGTCAATTAACACATTCATGGCAAGGTTGGTAGATTCAGGCATCTGAGTAAATGCCTGAGGCAAAGACCTTTCTGAGTGCTCAGAAGGATTTCTCATTATTAGAATGAACACTAGGTCTCTCTGCATTTATTTTTATCAGTTATTGACAAAGATGGTCTTATTGCTACATAAATATACCCAGAAAACAATAGCTCTAATTTTCCAGGTGTTTTGCAATCATCACAACTTGTATTTTCTATACGTTTCTAATAATGGTATAATTTGGGGAACAATTATTAAAATAACCATGTAGAGTTTTTTTATTCCCGTAAGTTTTGAAAGATTGTCAGGAAAATGTTGAACTTTAATTGTTAACAACAGGCTTTCATTTTTGCTCAGAGATTTTTCTCCGGTTCCCCAAGCCCTTCACATTTAAAACTTTTACAACCATCTTAGCACACACTCAAAACAAAGCCATAATTATGTAAAAAGAAATGTTTTACAGTTAATGCCATCTAAGACACTCACCAAGTGCCAAAATGCATAGGATTTTGGTAAAAGGCAATCTGTTCTTTGAGGATAATGCATGCAAACTACTCTTGTGCAAAACCTGAGGCAGGAATAGTACCCCGCCTTAGATCACACCTATGGAGCTGACTTTGATACTATGCCCAGAAGTGGGTTACAGGCTGTGATTTGAATGAAGTTTAATCATTTTTAGAAGTGAAGGGCCTTTAGGGTACTCTTGTTCCCTAAGACTTATTATATCTAAGAGAGACGAAGGCATAGGCTTTATGCTTCCTTGTTAACAATAGTAATACAGTAATGATCTCTAATGATGGACTGTTGTGTGAAATCAACTGACTGCGAAGAAAAGCTAGATGAAAACAGCTGTCATTTTACATCGTCAAACCCTGTTCTTATGTGGACAAAGAGATCATGAATTCACATCCTATAATCTGATGGAGAAGGCATTACATCACTGTATGTCCACTGCCATTTGTATGGGCTTTAATCTAATCCCTTGCAAATGTTAAAAATATATATTTCAGTTAGTTACAATGATATGTATAAATAGGGTTGAATTAAGGTGGGTCAGGATATAAAGGTCAAATGTTACAGCTCCCAAGAGACAGATCTTCTGCTGTTTCTCTTCATACACACACACCTGACTGCTTTTTTCTCTGACCTTCGTAGGGTTTCAGCCAGTTTTTATTTTTTAAATTTCTGATACAGACAAAAAGGATATTTCTTTTGAAAAAATACTGCCCAAATAAGTTAGGCTTGACTTCAGTTCTCTGATTCTAAACAAAGCAGAAATTAGCTTAATCAGGTGAATAAAATCACCAGAGATCACTTAAATTCATAATTGTTACATTCCTCCTGTAGAATTTTTCAGTAGGACTCATCTTTTCTGGAAGTCAGCTATGTAAAATGGATTGAAAGATGATTCTAACAAAATATTCAAATCCACATCAATCATTCATACAAAATGCACAGTTCAATGAGGGCCAACTCTGGAGCCCAGATAAGCAGTGTCACAGTAAGTTATGTGCAAAATCAGTTGTGATCAATCACCTAGTAACTCGCATAAGTTACATTTTTACTTTAGTCCTTACATTCTTTTGAGTATACTTTGAAAAGTATTGTTTTTATCTAAAGTAGTAGATCAATACTGGGATCAATAAGCATTCATTTCCAACTAACAAGGACAATGGGGAGTGAATTCCTTTAAATAGTTTCATAGCAAGAAATGTTGGGTTGAATAGTAGATCATTAATATGTCAAATTTTAAGCAGGGATCTTAAAATTCTTCACTAGGACAACTCTCAATGAGTACTCCCTTTAAGACAACTGTACTATTTCTGGAATTTCCAGGAAATTCGTCAAAACCTTCTGTATTGATAGCCTCTATAGTTTTAATCCAAGGTCAATAAAATGTAAATCATTATTTGTTGATAGTTTTGACTTTTGTGAAATTTTATAACACATTTTGTGTGATGAGGTGAACATCTTTGCAATGGCACTAGTGAATATTAGAGTGGAGAATAGGGAGGGCTCTGTTCTCGGGCCCACACTTCTAGATGTGGAATCGTGGAAGGAGGCCTGTTTACTGGTCTTGAGATCAGGAGAAAGAAGGAAGACCTGGACACTAGTCAGGTCAATCTTTTCTAAATATTCACTGGTTTTCACAGTATGTCTTTTAACCAGTTCCTTGAGGCAGGGACTATGGCTTATATTTTATTGTCTTCAGGAGTTGCTAGTGTCTCTTTTGCATTGACAAAGATATTAAAGGAATATCCAATGGAGATATTTTTCCAGTACCTTGTAGTTTTGACTTAAAGGCCTCAGCTTGCCATTGATTAAGTGGTTTTATTTCTATAACAGCAGAGGGTTGTCTCAGATGAGAAGTGGGCAGGCATTGCAAGATTAGATGGATTATAAAGTGGCCTCTTGGATGGACCATAAAGTGGCCCTTAAAGTAGCAGGCTTTGGGCTTTGAAAGAACAGAGGAAGATAAGGTGGGATGTGGAATGGGCAAGAAAGAAAGGACTTACTCCTTACTGGACAAATGTTTCAAAATTCTTTCAATTGAACACCCCTCAATTAAAAAAAAAATCCCTTGCATACACATCTATACATGTTTGCTTATAAATTATATACATGTGCCACTATCATCAATTAACACCTCAAACACAAAGTCCAACGCAAAGTTTATCATTTACAGCAATGAATGTAGCCGCCTTGAAACATTTTTTTGTTTATTATTGGTTGACTTATTACCATATAAAATTATATTGCCCTTCTTTTAGTTAGTAATGTGGTGTTGAAGAGCTCAAGCTTGTGCTTTACATTACTGTTTTCATCTTTGATCCGCAGTCTTTTAATCTGCATTAATTTCAAGCTGTAGTTTGCAGCAATTTAAAAACATAAGGTGTCCACTTTGTGAGGTTAGTGTAACTAAAGTCGGATAACAGACTCCATGAATCCATTTTATCAGTACATTTAACCTTCAGTAATGGCATGTTGCATGTGCTTTCATTCCCTCTTCTGAGAATCTTGTGGTTGCCACACCACACAAGGCCGCCTGATATACATACAGACTGGGGTGGGCATGAAAGTTGATTCAAATAGAAAATATATATAAAACTTAGTTCTATATAAATATAGATGAACATCACAATATTTTACCCTGCATAACAAATTGCCATTTTACATAACCAATTTTACAGAACAATGTGCTAGACTACAGGGAAAACACCCCACTAATTTCTGAGTGTGAACAGACTTCATATATTATGAATATCAGAGACTCTGAATTCTATACTCCTATTTGGGGGAAGGTAGGCTTACATTATGAGGCTTCCCTGGTGGCTCAGAAGGTAAAGAATCTGCCTGCAATGGAGGAGACCTGGGTTTGATCCCTATGTCGGAAGATCCCCTGAAGAAGAGAATGGCTACCCACTCCAATACTCTTGCCTGGAGAATCCCATGGAGAGAAGAGCCTGGAGGGCTACAGTCCATAGGGTTGCAAAGAGTCAGACATGACTAAAGCAACTTAGCATACATATACAAGCTTGTATTATAGACAAAGAGAGTCATTTATGTTCCCTCTCACTTAAAGAAATACACAAGAATGGGAATTTATTTATCTTCATTAATTCTATAAATATTTAATGGAAACAGTCTGTAAGTCTGGCATTCAGTCTCTCTGTCCGTATGGAATTTATGGTCTAATAGAGAAAATGGAAGCAGGAAATGATAATGCATCCAAATAAGTGCATAAATTGGAGAAGGAAATGGCAACCCACTCCAGTATTATTGCTTGGAAAATCTTATGGACAGAGGAGCCTGGTGGGCTACAGTCCATGGGGTTGCAAAGAGTTGGACATGACTGAGCACTTACACACACAAGTGCATTAATGACAGTGAACACAGGTGCTCTCTCCACCTGGAGAGACACTTCATCAGGTTGTGTAAAGCCAGGAAAAGCTCCCCAGAGGAAGTGATTTGGGAACTGAGGGCTTCAAACTAAGTAGCACTGGTCCTAAAGTGAGAGAGAGCAAGGTATCTTAGGAGAACTGAAGGAATTTCTTGAAGGCTGGTGTATAGAATGTGAGGTAGCAGGAAATGAGACTGAAAAGGTTAAAAAGAGAGGTTGGATTTAGTAAGATCTTCTCGATTTTGTTATTAAAGTTCGAGTTTTATCCTGAGAGCAAAGGAAAGGCATTTCAACAGGGGACAGATATGATGAGAGGAAGTACAGGAAGTAACGTACTCTAATGCTTTGCACATGTGAAGTACTCAATGAGTGGCAGCTCTGATGAACATTATCAATACCATTATTAAACTGATTTATCAGTATTAGTATCAGATTTGATCTGTGGAGGGGACCCTGGGGGAAAGAGAAATGGATATAACTTGGAGAAAGGTTACAGTCGGACAGGACTGAAGCAACTTAGCATACACACATGTATTAGCTTCACAAGTCATATTCCATCAAGGTGAGTTCTTCACTGTGCACTAAGGACTGAACGTTTCTTTAGATTATGTAAGTTTTAACAAAGGCATTGTTAATGGTGCTGCTGATAATTTTGAAGATAATTTCTCTTAGTGTCATCAACATCTGCCCAGAAAAATTTAGAGAGATTGCTTCCTTTAATGTCCTCGGGCTGCCATCTTATTAAAGGGAAACAAACTCAAACCTTTCTCCTGTGTGAGTCTCAGTGCAAAAAGTGTCCAAATGAATACAGATGTGGAGCTTCACGTTCTTAGGGGGGAAGATGGGCTACGTGCGATTATCTTAAAAATGGTCCGGGAAATCCAACAAAAGTATCATTTTTAAGAAATTGATTGTTAAGGGGGTAAAAGACGAGATGCTGTAAAAACCTAGCTGTGTTTTAGGCATTTCATCATACAAGAAAACAGGTGGCTTATTCCCATTTTTGGATACACTAATACCTGCTGTGCTGAAATTAAACCTCACATGAAACAGGTATTTAGAATGCCCATCAGAAAAAAGATTAAAAACAGTAAATCTCAAGCTCATGAGGTCCAGACTAAATTTGGCAAGCAGCCTATTCTGCAAAAGACTTTCTACTCTTGAAGACAGCAAACTTCAGCCTGGCCAGGCAAAGACCATGCACAAATACTGCAGGAGAATCTTTTCTTTTTCTTTCTTGCATGAAGGGTAGTGATGCCTCAATTCTTTACTCAGCTAAAACAAGATTTATTCCCAAAGGAAAGAACTTAATTCCCTGAGACAAGAGTGTGAAAAACCTATGAAAGGAAATATGAGCTCCTCTTCAAATGACGTAGGGGAAAGTCAGAAGGAACTAGTCCGTATGCGGGATGGATCATCTCCATCTGTCAGAGTGTGAAGTTGTATGATTCCACCACCTTCACTGCAATGAGAGATGATTCTCCTCCAAAGAAACAGCAAAACAAATATTAGTTTGTGATTCTGCTTAACAAGTCAGAAAGTGCACAAGAAAGGCAAATGTAATTTAAAGTTGGCATAAGGAAGCTAAGGGTATATAATTTGGAACAGATGATTTTTTTGTGTGTGCACATGGTCAAGTTATAGTTTACCTTTGACTTTTATGTGTGCTTTCCCTTTTGGGTGCATTTCATCCAATACTGTTCCAGATTTATATGTGTAATATAACCTAGAAAATGATGTACAGTATGTAATACTTTTTTTGTTGGTACTATCCATTTACAATAATAAACAGTTAAAAAGATAAAATGTAATGATAATAGTAAACAAAAAAATCAACGCTTTTCTAGTTTCTCATGTCTAACTTTTCTTTATCATTTCCTCTAATTTGCATCTGTTGACTATTTTAAACCCTTTTTCTTCTTACCTTCACTTCCATTTTGTCCACTTTGTCACCATATTCCTCTAGATCCCTAAATCCTTAAACATTCCTTCTTGCTTTCAAATTTAAAATAAGCTTTAAAATGGGGACTTCCCTAGCAGTCCAGTGGTTAAGAACCTGCACTTCCATTGCAGAAGCTACGGGTTCGATCCCTGGTGGGAGAACTAAGATCCTGCCTGCCTTGTGGCTCAGCCAAAAAAATAAAATAAATAAAAATAATAAATTTTAAATGATTACTTTCTCATATTAAAATGCTCAATTTTCATCTTTTCTTAGCTATTACCTTTAGTTTTTTCTGTGCATTTACGTTGCCTTCAAAGCACCACTTTTTGTCTCTCTTTTCTTCCTGCTTCTCACGTTCTTCCCTTTCTCTCAGCTTCTACTACTTCAAGTCACATCACTTCTTTTCTCTTCCGTTATGCCTCTTCCTTTTTACTTCTTTCATTAGCTGCTTTTTCCTTTCCTCCCTGGCTCTTTTTCCTTTTGTTTTGCCTCCTTTCTATCAGCTTATCTCTACTTCTCCTTTCTTTGCCTTTTTTTTCCCCCTTACAATATACTCTACTGTAGAGAGTAACATGGAAATACTACAAGTATAATGTGATTTTTCTCTGATGCAGTAAGAACATAAGAAAAGTATAAGGAGATAATTTTAGGGAAATAATATATCAGACACAAGTATATCCTGCAGTATTAGAACATGCCTTAGAAATGGATTGATCAGACCTTTCTGTTAGCACATGGATACAGAACCATGACACTATATTTCTTCCAGGAGCACTTTGTTTGTAAAAAATGTCATTTTATCCCAAACTCCAAATATTGAATAGTGCTATTAGAATCTGTCAACCATTGTAAATTCAACAAATGTAGTAATACTCAGAATGTTAGGCTCTAGGATTTTGTAGGTTTTCTGCTTGAGCTGCTGGTGGTTTTCAGCCTTAAGATATCATAGGCACATTTTGAAGTCGGCTATTTGTTAGAATTGTGAAGTTAATTGAGATCCAAAGAGGAGACATTGGGAATACTTGGTACCAGACCTAGGGATTGAAATCAGGCCCCACTCAAAATATTTGCAGAGGAAATGAGCCAATGCACTCTTTATTTGGGGTATAGAGATGGGGACAATCAAGAACTACTTCAAGAAGCTACTTAGTCGTTAAGTCATGTCTGATTCTTATGACTGTGGACTGTAGCCCACCAGGATTCTCTGTTCATGGGATTTCCCGGGCAAGAATACTGGAGTGGGTTGTCATTTCCTTCTCTAGGGAATCTTCCCAGACCAGGGATCAAACCCATGTCTCCTGCATTGCAGGTGGATTCCTTACCACCAAACTAGCAGGGAAACCCAAACAAATCTGGAGGTTTTTTATAATTCATTCCTTAGATGGGAATACTAGAGTACCTGACCTGCCTCCTGAGAAATCTGTATGCAGGTCAGGAAGCAACAGTTAGAAATGGACATGGAACAACAGACTGGTTCCAAATAGGAAAAGGAGTACGTCAAGGCTGTATATTGTCACCCTGCTTATTTAACTTATATACAGAGTACATCATGAGAAATGCTGGGCTGGATGAAGCACAAGTTGGAATCAAGATTGCTGGGAGAAATATCAATAACCTCGACTGTGCAGATGACACCACCCTCAGTGGCAGAAGGCAAATTAGAACTAAAGACCCTCTTGATGAAAGTGAAAGAGGAGAGTGAAAAAGTTGGCTTAAAGCTCAACATTCAGAAAACTAAGATCATAGCATCCGGTCGCATCACCTCATGGCAAATAGATGGGGAAACAGTGGAAACAGTGGCAGACTTTATTTTGTGGGGCTCCAAAATCACTGCAGATGGTGAGTGCAGCCATGAAATTAAAAGACACTTACTCCTTGGAAGGAAAGTTATGACCAACCTAGATAGCATGTTAAAAAGCAGAGACATTACTTTGCCAACAAAGGTCCATCTAGTCAAGGCTATGGTCTGTCCAGTAGTCATCTATGGATGTGAGAGTTGGACTGTGAAGAAAGCTGAGCGCCGAAGAATTGATGCTTTTGAACTGTGGTGTTGGAGAAGACTCTTGAGAGTCTCTCGGACTGCAAGGAGATCCAACCAGTCCATCCTAAAGGGAATCAGTCCTGAATATTTATTGGAAGGACTGATGTTGAAGCTGAAACTCCAATACTTTGGCCACCTGATGTGAAGAGCTGACTCATTTGAAAAGACCCTGATGCTGGAAAAGATTGAAGGCAGGAGGAGAAGGGGACGACAGAGGATGAGATGGTTGGATGGCATCACCGACTCTATGGACATGAGTTTGAGTAAACTCCAGGAGTTGGTGATGGACAGGGAGGCCTGGTGTGCTACAGTCCATGGGGTCACAGAGTGTCAGACAAGACTTAGTGACTGAACTAACCTGAACAGAACTGAAAAGTATCACAGAGGGAAGAAATTGGATTATTTTATAGATTGTCCATCCTGAGAAATAAGCCAGTTTTTGCACAGATAATTTTTGATAGCTAATCAAAACATATGAAAAAGTGAAAGTGAAAGTCGCTCAGTTGTATCCAACTCTTTTCAACCCCAGGGATGATGCAGTCCATGGAATTCTCCAGGCCAGAATACTGGAGTGTGTAGTCTTTCCCTTCTCCAGGATACTTCCCAACCCAGGGATTGACTCCAGGTCTCCTGCATTGCAGGTGGATTCTTTACCAACTGAGCCACAAGGGAAGCCCAATCAAAACATAGGATTTCAGTTAAATGTGATTGAAAAAGACTCAAGATGTGAAAGTCTGGACCTTCCCTGACTTCCCTGACAGGACACTTTCTAGTCCAAGCACCTGTTTTTCCTAGATCCTAACACGGTGCCCGCATTCTCAGATCAATTTCTCCTCCACCAGATGAGGGTTGGCATCTCAAGGCCAGAGATATTTAGTAAGTATTTTTTAACTAAATCAATACATGTTGAATGGGTGCTGATAGAGAGGTTGAGAATTCTCTACAATTATCATATCAGTCTTGATAAAAGGAAATGATTGATCTGATATAAATTCTGTGGTTTGTAGACTAGCATGTGTGATATTGCAAGAGATCAGAAGTGATGTATCAGGCAAATGAAGGTAGATTTAACTCAGCTTCCAAATGCAAAGGAAGTATAGTTCATCCCAGGTCCACTTTACAGTTAAGAATTTTATCTTAATTGTAGCCTGTTGTCTGTGACCATATTTGTATTTAAATTATTTAGCTTACTCTGTATATTTCATTGCATAACATGCAGTTAGCCCTTCTAAATTATTCCCTTTTTATTTATTTGTTTCCCTGAACTTTAAAAAATCTTTTTTAATATGACTTAAGAAGTTCTGAAATGGATGGAGTTAAACTGACCTTCATCACGTGTCCAAGTAGTCAGAGAGAGAAGACCACAAGGTAAATAACATCCCTGCCAGAGCCTAGCTGAGCAAGATTGGAGCTCCTTTGGATCATTCCCACCTGCACAAACAGCTGGTACACAATAAACACTCAATAAATATTTGCTGAATTGAATAGGAAAGTTAGAAACAGGTTGTGGTGATGGGACAGAAAAGCTAACTTACACCCGGCCCCAGAAATCCTGAGACTGATAACCAGTTGAATTATATCTGAACAACTCATTAAAAACCAGAGGAAATGCAGAAGAGCATTTCTTCCCTACCCCATTACTCTGTGGGAAATACAAATGAAATAGATCATTTACATAACGGCATAATGTGCCTAGATATAACAGATTATTTGCATAACTGCATAATGCCACCAATCAGGGAAAAAGCCTTAAATATTTCTGGGATATGAACATACAGAATTATATAAGGTATGCATATCAACCAATAATCAGACCCTTCTCTTTTTTGTAATTTGTAACAGAGAGAAACTAATCTACAGAAATGAATGAACCTCCCTAGCACCATAATATGAACAAGGAGTGTTTGTAAGACATAAGACTGTCTGATCTGGGTTTGATTTTCCCAATCCACCATTCTTTCCCTTCATCATGAGCCATTGTCAGGGACCTATACTCATTGGAATACAAGAGAAGTCCTTTTAAAGACTATTTTAGGGTGAGTAATGAAGAAGCAAGGACAAGACTGTTAGGTATCAAATGCCTTACCTTTTTTGTTAACGAAGATACCCGTTTAAGGAACTAGCAGGACAAGGGAAGAAAAAAAAAGGCCACCTGGTATAGTGAGCTTTAATAATCTTCTTTTCCATAACCAGAGCAGCTATAAAAGGTTATATATTTATCTTAGTGCAAAAGTTCTTTAGTGTGTGCAACTCCACTGTTCATTATATTTTTTAATGTATCTCAGACTAATTTCAGATTCTGATTTCCCAGTATAAACTAGAGTAACAAATATATAATTATTCTCATAAATAACTCAGCACCTTATATTTCAAACAAGTTTCCCCACAAGGCACAAGTGCCCTATATTAAATTCTTTTAAGTGTAAGTTGATTAAGGTAAAATTAGTTGTTATTACCTTATGGACATTTTAGTTTTAGCAGCAATTCAAAGCCAGGTCTATCATGAGTAGATTTGTTGCCGCCCACAGGTATAATCATCAGGAAAATTAATAATCATGTTCAGTGTGACTATAAATCATTGTGGTTTAGGCAATTAATTTCTGTAGAAAAATGAAAAATCTATAAGTATTATTACTGTGCAAACTACATGTTGTGAAAACCCAAATCCAACACAGTCAAATTGCAAATGCAGGGTTTCTAATTCCAGAGTGTGATAATATGGGGTCATCAGAGGCAGGGAAGCTGACGATTCTGAATAAATAATGTGGTAATTTTTAGCTGTTTATAGTCGACTGTAGCTTTTAGTACATACAGTATTCAGAATCTCTAAACCAGATGCAGTGGAAAGAGTTGTTAATTTCTAGTAAAGGTAGAGGAAATGACTGGAAGATAAGGGACACAGCAATATTTGAAAGAGTCCACCCTCATGGCTGGGCAAATACCCTGAGAACCATAGTGTAAGGCACACTGTTGCAAAATTGCTTTCTCTTATTCTGGTCTGTTCAGAGTGTGGAGTCAGACTGGGTCTCCAACCAAAACAGAGACCTTTAATTAAAAAAAAAAATATTGTAACATCTACTTGTTGGTGAATACTTCTGGTGTACCAGATATCCCCTTGGCACTTACTTTCTCATTTAATGCTCACAATCACTTTATGAAGTGTTTGTTATTGTCAACATTAATAGACACGGAAAGAAGTTCAGGGGCTTCCCTGGTGGCTCAGAGAGTAAGGAATCCACCTGCGGTGCAGGAGACCCTTGTTAGATCCCTGGGTCAGGAAGATGCCCTGGAGGAGGGCATGACAACCCACTCTAGCATTCTTGCCTGGAGAATTGTCATGGACAGAGGAGCCTGACAGGCTACAATCCAAAGGGTGGCAAGGAGTCAGATAGGACTGAGCGACTGAGAACATATGCAAAGAAGCTCAATTGGTTATGTAATTTGTTCAAGGCCAAAAAGCTGGGAGATGGCAGGGTCATGGTTCCCATCCAAGTTGACCACTTAAGTTAAAGGCCTCTTCCCATCTTATTCTGTTTTTTTGGTTACTCTCCCTCTATCTTTTTGTTTCCTTTTTCTGTTTCTACTATCTGGCTTTCTTTTTCAGATTTTTTTCCTTTATCTTTATACTTTTCCCTTCTTGATGTTTGAGGTCCTCTCCTGATGAGTATTTCTTAGCCAAATGCTGCTGCTGCTGCTAAGTCGCTTCAGTCGTGTCCGACTCTGTGCGACCCCATAGACGGCAGCCCATCATGCTCCGCCATCCTTGGGATTCTCCAGGCAAGAATACTGGAGTGGATTGCCATTTCCTTCTCCAGTGCATGAAAGGGAAAAGTGAAAGTGAAGTCGCTCAGCCGTGTCCGACTCTTAGCGACCCCATGGACTGTAGCCTACCAGGCTCCTCTGTCCATGGGATTTTCCAGGCAAGAGTACTGGAGTGGGGTGCCATTGCCTTCTCCGTCTTAGCCAAATAACAGTCCCTAATTTCAAAAGGTTGTTGCCCCTTTGTGCAGTTGTGGCGTTGGTAAGTGTGACAATTTGAAGAACAGTTTATTTCTATTTTTAATCATAAGTATTTTCTCTTTTCCAAGCCTATCTCAGTCTGCGTGTTCTTTCTCCTGTCCTTTCACAATTTATTAAAACCTCTTTTCTAAGATGCAAAAAGTCTTTGTTTTGTTTGTGTTCTGCTTTTCCTAAAGAAAACATACAGGTGAAATGAAGAAAAGAGAAAGAAACAGAGAAAGGGAGGAAGGAAGAATGAAAAGAACAGGAAAGAAGAAGAAAGAAAGAAAAATATTGTAGCATGTCTGTTCACATTAAAAAAGATTTGTTGCTTTCCCAAAGATTCACCATAGGTTTTTTAAATGGCCAACTAATTTAAAACATTGACTAGTATTGTGGAGATTTACTTTTCTGGAAACCATTCATTGCATAGATGCATTAGAGCCATCTCTATTACTAGTTCAGCTATACCTCATCTTGTAGAACATAAAATTATAGTTAAGGGTATATATTTACCAAACTAATTCATTTAACTCTCAGAAAAATATAACACATTGGGTGGCTGGGGGAAAAGTTTTTATTTTTGTTTTTTACCTGAGAAAGGAATTTAGACCCTAAGGGATTAAGTGATTTGTGTAAACCACGTACTGAGAGGAGAGAGAGGATAGGAACTCAAACCCAGGTCTCTGTCTCCAAAGTTATAAGTCTTGAGATTAATTTTTCTTTCAGATTCTTACTCACTTAGGGTAATTGACCCAATTCTCTTCCCATCTTTCTGTTGAAATTGCTCTGGTTAGTGCAACCAGAACTTTCCCAATGATTTAATTAACCTTCAAGTCTTATCTTACCTGACCTCTAGACAGCTTCAACATCCTAGAAATTTATTCTGTGTATTTTTACTTATTTATTTATTCTGAGGCTCTTTCCTATCCTTTTTCTCCTCCTACACTTCAAATCATTCTTTCTCACTCTTTTACTGGTTCATTCTTCACATACTTAACGTTAATGTGATATCAGCCCATTTCTCATTTGAGCATTCTTTCTGTACAGTACTTTTTCCTTCTATAGAGTCAACTACCTTCATCACTGAAGATGACTATGCACTCATACCTGTGGTTGAAGTTTCTTTCCTTAGTTCCAGGCCTATAATTCCAACTGATAAATGGATATATTCATTGGAATGTCAATGTTCAAAGTTCAAATTTCAGTCGCTCAGTCGTGTCCGACTCTTTGCAACCCCATGGGCCGCAGCACATTAGGCCTCCCTGTCTATCACCAACTCCCAGAGTTTACCCAAACTCCTGCCCATTGAGGCAGTGATGCCATCCAACCATCTCATCCTCTGTCGTCCCCTTCTCCTCCTGCCCTCGATCTTTCCCAGCATCAGGGTCTTTTCCAATGAGTCAGCTCTTCACATCAGGTGGCAAAATATTAGAGTTTCAGCTTCAGCATCAGTACTTTCAATGAATAATCAGGACTGATCTCCTTTAGGATGGACTGGTTGGATCTCCTTGCTGTCCAAGTGACACTCAAGAGTCTTCTCCAACACCACAGTTCAAAAGCATCAATTCTTTGGCGCTCAGCTTTCTTTATAGTCCAACTCTTACATCCATACATGATTACTGGACAACCATAGCCTTGACTAGATGGACCTTTGTTGGCAAAGTGATGCTTATACTTTTTAATATGCTGTCTAGGTTGGTCATAACTTTTCTTCCAAGGAGTAAGCTTCTTTTAATTTCATGGCTGCACTCACCATCTGCAGTGATTTTGGAGCCCCACAAAAAAGCCTGTCACTGTTTCCACTGTTTCCCCATCTACTTGCATGAAGTGATGGGACCCGATGCCATGATCTTAGTTTTCTGAATGTTGAGCTTTAAGCCAACTTTTTCACTCTCCTCTTTCGCTTTCATCAAGAGGCTCTTTAGTTCTTCTTCACTTTCTGCCATAAAGATGGTGTCATCTACATATCTGAGGTTATTGATATTTCTCCAGGCAGTCTTGATTCCAGCTTGTGCTTCATCCAGCCCAGCATTTCTCATGATGTACTCTGCATGTAAGTTAAATAAGCAGGGTGACAATATACAGCCTTGACGTACTCCTTTTCCTATTTGGAACCAGTCTGTTGTTCCATGTCCAGTTCTAACTGTTGCTTCCTGACCGGCATACAGATTCCTCAAGAGGCAGGTATTTCCATCTGTTTCAGAATTTTCCACAGTTTCTTGTGATCCACACAGTCAAAGGCTTTGGCATGGTCAATAAAGCAGAAATAGATGTTTTTCTGGAATTCTCTTGCTTTTTCAATGATCCAGCAGATGTTGGCAATTTGATCTCTGGTTCCTCTGCCTTTTCTAAAACCAGCTTGAATATCTGGAATTTCACGGTTCACATATTACTGAAGCCTGGCTTGGAGAATTTTGAGCATTACTTTACTGGCGTGTGAGATGAGTCCAATTGTGCAGTAGTTTGAGCATTCTTTAGTATTGCCTTTCTTTGGGATTGGAATGAAAACTGACTTTTCCAGTCCTGTGGCCACTGCTGAGTGGCCAAATTTCCCCAATTTGCTGGCATATTGAGTGTAGCACTTTCACAGCATCATCTTTTAGGATGTGAAATAGCTGAGCTGGAATTCCATCACCTCCACTAGCTTTGTTCATAGTGATGCTTCCTAAGACCCACTTGAGTTCACATTCCAGGATGTCTAGCTCTAGGTGAGTGATCACACCATCATGATTATCTGGGTGGTGAAGATCTTTTTTGTACATTTCTTCCTGTGTATTCTTGCCACCTTTTCTTAACATCTTCTGCTTCTGTCAGGTCCATATCATTTCTGTCCTTTTTTGAGCCCATCTTTGCATGAAATATTCCCTTGGTATCTCTAGTTTTCTTGAAGAGATCTCTAGTCTTCCCCATCTATTATTTTTCTCTATTTCTTTGCACTGATCACTGAGGAAGGCTTTCTTATCTCTCCTTGCTATTCTTTGGAACTCTGCATTCAAATGGGTCTATCTTTCCTTTTCTCCTTTGCTTTTCACTTCTCTTCTTTTCACAGCTATTTGTAAGGCCTCCTTGGACAGCCATTTTGCTGTTTTGCATTTGTTTTTATTGGGGATGGTCTTGATCCTTGTCTCCTGTACAATGTCATGAACCTCTGTCACAATCACAGAAAACTAGCAATCTGATCACATGGGCCACAGCCTTGTCTAACTCAACGAAACTAAGCCACGCCATGTAGGGCCACCCAAGATGGACGGGTCATGGTGGACAGTTCTGACAAAATGTGGTCCACTGGAGAAGAGAATGGTAAACCACTTAAGTATTCTTGCCTTGAGAACCCCATGAACAGTATGAAAAGGCAAAAAGATAGGACACTGAAAGATGAACTCGCCAGGTTGGTAGGTGCCCAATATGCTACTGGAGATCATTGGAGAAATAACTCCAGAAAGAATGAAAGGATGGATCTGAAGCAAAAACAACACCCAGTTGTGGATGTGACTGGTGATAGAAGCAAGGTTTGATGCTGTCAAGAGCAATATTGCATTGGAACCTGGAATGTTAGGTCCATGAATCAAGGCAAATTGGATGTTGTCAAACAGGAGATGGCAAGAGTGAACATCGACATTCTAGGAATCAGTGAACTAAGATGGACTGGAATGGGTGAATTTAGCTCAGATGACCATTATATCTACTACTGTGGGCAAGAATCCCTTAGAAGAAATGGAGTAGCCATCATAGTTGACGAAAGAGTCCGAAATGCAGTACTTGGATGCAATCTCAAAAATGACAGAATGATCTCTGTTCATCCAAGGCAAACCATTCAATATCACAGTATCCAAGTATATGCCCCGACCCAGTAATGCTGAAGAAGGTGAGGTTGAACAGTTCTATGAAGACCTACAAGACCTTCTAGAATTAACACCCAAAGAAGATGTCCTTTTCATTATAGGGGACTGGAATGCAGAAGTAGGAATTCAAGAAGCACCTGGAGTCCTTTTTACCTTTCTTTTCAGCACACAAATCTCTAAGCATTGTATTAATAATATATTTATTTGTTTATTTGTCATTGACTCTTTCCTCCACTTTAAACTTTAAGACATGAGGGATTCTGCCATCTTCACTGTTCTTCCTCAGGGCTGAGATGAATTTCTGTCTTACTGTAAGCATGAGAGAAATGTATGTAAATCAATCAGCATCCTTGCAGAAACAGAAAGCACAGTTAAACTGGGGAAGTCAAGAAGATTTAAATAAAGGGGTTATTTAAATATTCAGTCATATCCAACTCTGTGTGACCCTATGGACTATAGCCCACCAGTCTCCTCTGTCCATGGGATTCTCCAGCAAGAATACTGGAGTAAGTTGCCATGCCTTTCTCCAAGGGATCTTCCTAACCCAGGGTTTGAACCTGTATTGGCAGGTGAGTCAGGTTTAAGAAAGGGAGCAAAAGGTCACATGGGATTTCAGGTTGGTAAGAGGTGGGAATACTTACCACCCATTGGCTGTGTGGGTAATTGTTCAGATGCTAAGTCACATCTGACTCTTTATATCCCCATGGATTACAGCGTTTCAGGCTCCTCTGTCCTTTACAATCTCCCTGAGTTCGCTCAAACTCATGTCCCTTGAGTCAGTGATGCTATCTAACCATTTCATCCTCTGCCACTCCCTTCTTCTTTTGCCTTCAATCTTTCCCAGTATCAGAGTCTTTTCCAATGAGTTATCTCTTTGCATCAGATGGCCAAACTATTGGAGTTTCAGCTTCAGCATCAGTCCTTTCAGTGAATATTCAGGACTGATTTCCTTTAGGATGGACTGGTTGGATCTCCTTGCAGTACAAGGGACTCTCATGAGTCTTATCCAGCACCACAATTTAAAAGCATCAATTCTTCAGCACTAAGCCTTCTCCATGGTTCAACTCTCACATTTGTACATGACTACTGGAAAAAAACCCATAGCTTTCACTATATGAACCTTTGTAGCCAAAGTGATTTCTCTGCTTTTTAAAATGCTGTCTAGGTTTGTCATATCTTTCCTTTCAAGGAGCAAGCATCTTTTAATTTCATGGCTGCAGTCACCATTCACAGTGATTTGGGGGCCCAAGAAAATAAATCTGTCACATTTCCACTTTTTCCCCTTTTACTTGCTATGAAGTGATGGGACCAGACGCCGTGATCTTATGATTACTGAAACAATGGCCGGGACTTAGATAGCCATGTGAGGGCACCACCTGACAGAGGCTGTGGCCTTCTTTGGAGGAATACAACCAATCTGCACTGGGACCAGCCTAGCAAAGGATGGGAGGGAAAAACATATCCTGACTTCACTCTCATCTTGCCCTCTGATATCCTGCTCATGCCCATGGTCCTAATCCAGTTGAAAGCCAGAAAGCATGAGCATAGTCTAGCATTCACAAAATTCAGCCTTCCAGGGCACAGAATGGGGTGGAGAGTAGGAGCATGGAGAGGCACCTGGAAGAACTCAGTGTGTGTTATCAAGTGAATGAAGGAGAAAAAAGTGAACAAATGACAGTCTTATCTAGTTAATTCTAATGTGTATAAAAATAGCTTGTCACTCAAAACTGCATCAGTTTAGCTGCAATAAACAAATAAAGCCTTCGATGAAACTCACATCCTGTGTAAATACACCTTGGCCAAGGGCCACCACTACATGTTGTGGCCAGTGGCATCTTTTCAAAGTGCTCATCTAATCAATCAGTGTCATACCTGGAATATTAAGATCACTGTGATTTGATCCCATTTTCTTTCTGGGCCTATCTCCTCTTGCCATGAAGCACGTGGTCACTACTCACCCAGTGGGAAGTAGCTGCTTTAGAGAAAGGACCTCTCCTGGTCCTTGGTGCTATCATTCCTTTGCTCATGTTCTTTCTTCTGCCTAGAGGTTTTTTTTTTTTTTCTTAATATCCTTTTCATCTTACATACTTTTTTTCCTGGCAAAATCATGCTTTCCTTGAAGAATGACTTGAATATAAGGTCTCTGATGCTTTCTATGGCATCTTATCCCAGTCCGGATACTTTTCTTTTCTTATTTAAGGTTTAATTTATTCCAAAGAGATTCAAAGTAGAGACCTTACACAGTTAACACCTCCTTCATTTAGACTCTAATAATATTTTGAAATGCCTTTATTTACACTTCCATCCTTGTATTGTATTATTTAAATTCCTTTTTACAGAATTGTCCTTGAAAGCAAGGACTGGATGTATTTACTATGAAATTCTAACATTAAAAAAATGTCCAGTGCATAACATTTGATTGACACAATAGTTTTTTAATGAATAAATGAGTAACAAAAAAGAGCCTAAAGTACAGGACTGTCCAGTGTGATTCCAACTTACTAGATTCTAAAGCTTTAGCATCCAAAGAATGAAGCATAATGGGTTTCTGTTATAATAAAAAGAAGAAGGGGAAACCATTCTTTTGATTCTTGTGTGCGTGCTAAGTTGCTTCAGTCATACCCAACTCTTTGCGACCCTATGCTGTAGCCCTCCAGGCTTCTCTGTCCGTGGGATTATCCATGCAAGAATACTGGAGTAGCTTGCCATTTCCTCTTCCAGGAGATCTTCCCAACCCAGGGACTGGACCTGCATCTCTTATGTCTTCTACATTGGCAGGCAGGTTCTTTACCTTTAGTGCCACATGAGTATGAGTATATGGATAAACAAATCATTCTTTAGTACACACTCACTGGCTAGAATAGAAAATGAACAAATGAAGGGTATAGATTTTAATATAGCACCAAGGCATACTGACTCTCACATATTAGAAATAATCTGTCAATTATAAATCATTATACAAATACTAATGACTTATCATCATCATAACTAGTCATTATGACCTGGAAAGAGATACAATTAATTAAATATTTGCAATGAGGATGGACCAATGTTAGAATAAAATATTTCTACTCTTCCTGGTCTTTGTGTTTTTCTGTGTAACCTTCATGTTTCATAGTCTGGTTCACCTTTTGAAGACTAAGTAGACCCTTGAGATGCAGAGTGGGGAGAAGAAATATTTAGTGAGCTTAGAGAATATTTGGAGAGCAAAACTGAGGTATTTTACCAAGTTCGGAGCAGTTCAGATCTTTTCTAGTGTACTTTTCCTTCACTATTTTTTTCTTTTTAAAATTTCTTTTCTTTTGAGATAAAATGTATGTCCATTGGCATTCACAGAACTTAAGTGTACACTTCTATGAATTTTGACAAATATATACACATGTGCAGCAAACATCCTTATCAAGAAACAGAATATTTTCAACACTCAAGAAATTTCCCTTGTGTTCTCTACTAATCAATCTTTATCCCCATAGGCTGCCACTGTTCTAATTTGTAATACCATAGATTAGTTTGGCCTGTTCTTAAACTTTATATAAATGGAATTATACAGTATGTATTTATTTGTGTCTCACTTGTGAGTCAACATAACGGTTATGTGATTCAACCATATTATTGTATGTATCAGTAGTTTCTTTTAATTGCTATGTACTATTATATTGTATGACTATACCACAACTTGTTTATCTCTTCTCCTATGTGATGACATTTAGGTTGCTTCCAGTTTTCAGATATTATGTTATATGAATAAAGTTATTATGAATAAAGCAGCTATAAACATTCATGTACAAGTCCTTTGCAGACATATGCTTTTATTTCTCTTTGGAATGGGATTGATGGGTAGGTGTATGTTTAACTTTATAATTACTCTTATTTTCCCAAAATGATTGTATCATTTTATACTCTCATCAGCATATATGAGAGTTCCAGTTACACCACATTCTTGCCAATATTTAGTGTTATAAGTCTTTTAAATTTTATCCTTTGTAGTGGGTGTGTAGAACAATCTTGTTGAGGTTTAATTTGCATTTCTTTGATGATATTGAACACCTTTTCATGTGCTCACTGAATTTTTGTGAAAACTTTAAGTCCTTTTAAATAGCTTGTCTTGTTATTGAGCTATTAGTTCTTCATATATGCTGGATGTATCCTTTGCCAGACACTCTCTCTCTCACACACACACACACATACAGGGAGAGAGGAAGAAGAGAATATTGAGAGAATAATGTTTCTAACAGTGCCATTTAAGGAGCAGATGTTTTAACTTGATGAAGTCCAATTTATTGTTTTTTTCTTGTATAATTAGTGTTTTTTTGTGTCCTCTCTAAAAAAGTATTTTCTGGATAATAAGGTCATGAAGATATTCTTCTATATTTTCTTTTAGAAAATTTACAGACTTAGCTTTCATGGTTAGGTCGACAATCTATCTCAAATTATTCTTTGTGTGTGGTGTGAGGTAGTGGTCTATGTCTGTTTTATTTATTCATATGGATATTCAGTCTTGAAATACCCATATGATATGGATATTTTTAAAATGCTTTTCTTTTCGCACTGAATCTCCTTAGAACCTTTGTCAAAACCCAGTTGATCAGTATGTGTGGGTGTATTTCTGAACTCTCTCTTCTGTTGCATTGACCTCTTTGTCTAGCCTTTCATTAATACCACACTGTCTTGACTGCTGTAGATTTAAAGAAAACCTTTAAGTCAGTAGATAAGTGGAGTTAACTTTGTTCTCTTTCAGGATTGCTTTGTCTCTTCTAGCTTTTACCATCAGGTAAATTTTAGAATCAACTTGTCAATTTCTGGGGAAAATCTTTTTCTTACCAAGAAAACATATTTATTTGACTGTGATTTACTTGAATCTCTAGATAAGTCTGAGGATAATTGACATCTTCATGATATTCATATTCAATATAGTAATATTGATAGTATTGATAATATTAAAATTTAAAACCCAAGATTATTCACTTAGCTCAAGCTGCCATATGGAATACCAAAGACTGGTGGCTTAACCAACAAAAATGTATTTTCCCACAGTTCTGAAGTCTGGGAAGTCCAAGATTAAGGTGTTAGCTGAAGTCTTTCCAGTTTGGCAATGTCTACCATGGCTGTGTCTTCACATGGCAGAGACAGAGAACTCTGGTGTCTCTTTCTCTTCTTACGAGATGCCAACCCTATTAGATTAGAGGCCCACTCTTATAACATCATCTAACCTTAATAGACTAAAGGCCTTATTTCCAAATATAGTCACACTGACTGTTAGAGGACTTCCACAAATGACTTTTGGGAGGACACAGCTCAGTCTACAGCAACTATGTTCTATCTCTATTTATTCAGGCCTTTAGTTTCACTCAGCAATGTTTTATAATTTTCAATATAATGGTCTTATACATTTTTATTAAATTTATTCCTAAGTATTTTAGGTTTTAACATTATTTTAAGTGTAATTTTAAATTTGATTTTCTAGTTTTTTGCTTGTAGGAAATATATAAATATGGTTGATTTTCATATGTTCCCTCCTTAAGGGGCATTTTTGAAGGTATAGTTGGCTATGAAAATTTGATTTAGGAGAACTTGATAATGTCTGAAAGTGAAAAGTGAAAGTGTTAGCAGCTCAGTCGTGTCTGACTCTCTGAAACCTCATAGACTAGAGCCCGTCAGGCTCCTCTGTCCCTAGAATGCTCTAGGCAAGAGCACTGGAGTGGGTAGCCATTTCCTTCTCCAGGGGATCTTCCTAACCCAGTGATCGAACCTGGGTCTCCCACATGGCAGTCAGATGTTTTTTTACCATTTGAGCCACCATGGAAGCCCAAGCAAATGTGGAAAAAAAAAAAACCACTTGTAACACTACATCCATCTTTTTAGAACTAGGTTGAAGTAGCCACACAATTTTTAACTTGTAAATTCCAGACACCGGAATGAACATTACTGTTAATGAAGTAGGCATTCTCCACTTTCCTCACAGTAGCCAACATCACCTCTGACACATTCTTTCAGGATCCTTTCAGGATGGCTCCTGTCCAGAATCCTGTTTTGGATACTTAGGACAACAAGAGGGCTGAGTTTTCATTAGTCACACATAACTGTCCACATGGTCAGCCATCCAGTCCCAGAGTCTATCTCCTTAACCAAAGATACCATGGTGGTGCCAAGTATTTTTGCTACAGATTCAGTTTTTAAGAAGCACAAAGCATACTGAATATAAACTACAATCACTTAAAACTTTCATAATGCGTATCTACAGACATAAAGTTTCTGGGCAGCCACAGTATATAGCTATGCTTTTTTATTTTTTAAATGGATTAACTACAGATTTGATAAATTATGAACCAAAAGAGGAAAAATTCTAAAAAAAAAAAATGAGAAAACAACCTAACTTTCCACTGAAAATTTAGCTCTGTGGTTATGGTATATCTTATATTACCTTGGGCAATATGGGGACTCTTATAGAAGAAAACATTTTGTTTATAGTTTGTATGTGTCTCAAAGACAGTGGGACCTCCAAAACATTTTGTGGGTGTGGGGGGATATATACCTTTAGGTGAGAAAAAATTTTCTATTCTGAACAAGCTTGAATTTTGTGCCATATTCTTCTCTGAAATGTAGTCAGATACTTATCAATACAGACTTCCCCTATAGCTCAGCAGGTAAAGAATGTGCCTACAATGCAGGGGACACAGGAGACATGGGTTCGATCCCTGGGCTGGGAAGATCTTCTGGAGGAGGAAATGGAAACCCACTCCAGTATTCTTGCCTGGAGAATTCTGTGGACTAAGGAGCCTGGCAGGCTACAGTCCAAATGGTCTCAGAATTGGACATGACTGAGTGACTAAGCATGCATGTACTTACCGATACATTGCAAAAGACCAGAGTTAGGAACACAGAAGGTTTTTCCACACAAAGTCCATCACCTTCCTGGGACACATTGAACAGAAGCAGTGAAAATTCAGCCCTTGAGCTTCTGGTCCACTGAACCCAGGGTCAATTTTTCTATTTAAGTGAACTCATCTCATGTCTTCAAATAAAGTCTCCCACTAAATACTAAAGGAAAAGCTAATTCTCCACAGCTTATTTGTATGATGTGATTCTTACTGTCATAAAATAACTATAAGGACACATCATAGAGAACTCATTGAGATTTTTTATGAAGTGATACCTGGTGATTCACTTTTCATTCTTCGGGTTTGTACTATTGCTAGATACCTCAGTATCTTTTGTAACAGGCCATCCTTTCAGCCTGGTGATGTTTATTTAGCTTCTTTTAGTTTATTCTCTGAAGAAGCTTTTGATTCTAGAGAGACAGGGGACATAAATCCATCAGTGAGGATTTATAGCAAATTAGGTTTAATAACCGCAGAGTTGAAATTTTGCCACTGTACTTCCTAAATATCCACTCCAATTTGTTAATACAACATTGATTAGTTTGAGGATGATTTCAGACTCCCCTGTCGAGAGTTTTACATATTTAAAATCACTTTAAGGTCAGAAGTTAAGTGTTCATAGTTACAAAGGGTCTTTAACCTCCTAGGATAATAGTACAATTTTATGGTCTAGGTTAAGAATTCTTCTCCCGGTTATTAAGACTGAAGAATGAAACTTGGACCCAAAGAAAACAACTCTAGAGTGAAAAACATGGCTACTGTTCATATCCCAACAGCAGAGCTGCCACAGTGAAGGCAGAAGATAAAAGTAAGAAAAAGAAAACAAAAAGGCTTCCAACAGACAATTCACACATGTCACAAAAATCCACCCTCCTGTGTCTGAAGTCACACATATGTCTCTGTATTTCTATATTTAAGCTTATCTTTGCAATATCTTTGATTGTAGAAGCTATAGAGCTTTTTATTCAAATGGGCATTTGCAAACAATATGTTTTCATTTGCAACACACATCACTTCAAATCATCCAGATGCCAAGGGCTCTCTCTTAGTCCACTAATTTATATGACTTTGGAATTGTCAGATTAAAGCCTAATTCGACAACCAAATTTCCTTGTAAATGTAATTAGAAATACAAAGCATGAGGCAAGCATACGGCAGCTCTAGCTGAGTTAAAACTATCTACACAACCTAAAACTTTTACTCCTTTTCATTTGAATCATCCATGTCTCATATTTAGATTTGTATTTCATTGCCATGAACAATAGAATCATTTTCAAGTTGTACTGAGTTCTCTTAAAAGATAATGTCAAATCTATATGGCTTTTATCAAAGTTTTATGAAGAATACTGCATTACCAGTGCAGAAGGAAGAAAGCCACACAAGCATTTGCAAACTTGATAAATATATGATGCTTGATTTTGTACATTAGTTAAGGTACCATTTATCCGATATCTTACATACATCCCTGTGTCTAAGTGGTTAATCTTAAAAAGAGTTAATTTTCTCCTATTTTGAAGTCTAAAATGATTGTCATGATGAGTGAGTGACTCTGCTCCATGGTGGAGTTCAGAGACCCAGACTTCTTCCCTCTGTGGCTCTACCATCCTTAACTTATGATTGTTAAGTTCACCATCCCCACTTGCATCAAGTTGGTGAATGTTGCAAGAATATGATGGCTAGGGAGCAAGTGGGAAGTTTTTACTGGCCAGGCTGGAAGCTGGCACGTGTCACTTCTCACATTTCATTGGCTAGAAATCAAATCATATGGTCATATGTAAGTCAAAGAGGGATGGGAAATGTCATCTAGGTTGGGGTTTTGGAGAACATGGACATACTTATCATTAAAGATAGCCGTGTTTAGTTTTTGTTAAATCAAAGTAAATAACTGAAACTCATATGGAAAAGTTTTCATAGAAATTATGAGAGTGAACATTTGTCTGGTGGGCACATCAGGATTTCAGAGCTGAGACATGCTGTCATTGTGTTTTCTGACTCTCTTACAAGGAATGGTGCTCCTTAAAGCATCATTGGTGGTGTGGTATCATAGAAAAAGCAATAGACTCAAGTTCATAAAATCTGAATTGTTTTCTCCCATCTACTACTCCCATTACTTGAGTGACCTTAAGTAAGTCACTTTCTGGGCTCCATTTTTTCCTCATTGGTAAGATCAGAGCATTGAATTAGATGACTGCTAGTGTTTTATCCAAACGCTAACGGTTTGTGATTCTCTGACTTTGTTTTGTTTTCCTATATTACAGTATAGCTGTAATTAGGAGAATGTAAAGGAATATTTAGTATGTTACCCATGCTCTATAGAGCTGCTAATTTTTTCTTTAATTTATAAGGCTTTGATGAGCATTTGATAAAAGTTTTGCCTTTCCCCCCCCCGTACACCAAGTCTTTTAAAGATTTACCCTCTCTCCAACTTTCTCACTGCTTATTTTTTTGAGGAACAAAGGTTAAAAAGATACCCTTTTTACTGATATCTGATCTTTAAATCATTACAGTCTTGGGCTTGCAGGATAAACTGGGTCATGAAGCTTACTGGCTGTCATCCTTGAGGGTGGAATGAGGAATCGATGTTGGGTCTTTTCAATCCCCAGCTCTAGACAATAGATGGGGTCTTGTTTAACATTAAAATGTTTCCTGAAGGTCTTCGCCTTCCTTGTATCCAAAAGCAGCACAGAAAACAGGTTTTCCTGGTAAGATTTCTTCTTTTTTTTTTTGGAAATTTCTTATTTCCTTTACTTCCATGGGTATAGGTGTGTGTGTGTGTGCATGTGTGTATGTGTGCACACTTAAAATAAACTATTTGCGTTCCAATTTCCTTCACTCTTGAGCTTATTTTTTGCTGCTCCAATATTCTCAATAGAGAAATGAATAAGCTTTTTTCCACTTTCAGATTTTCATTTTCCTCCCCAATTCTTTATAGGAACGTATGTTCTCATGTTAATAAATGTACACAGGACAAAATTTGGAAATTCTCACACTGAAGCAGAAAATGATATGCCAGTGGGTTTCATTCTTATGATCAGAGAGTATATAATCATGGCCCATGGATATTACTGCATTTCTTTCTAGCTAGTGGGAAAAAGAAAAAAATCAAACAAAACAGCACAAACACTTAAGACCTGCTTCCTTTTTCAGGATAAGTATCATAATAAGAGGCCAAGACCTCCCCTTCACAATGCTCTGAGAGTAGATTATTTTGTTAATTCCTATCAGGCTGAAGGGAATATGGATCTGGTCAAATACTAGGTTCCGCATTATCTGCTTTCATCAGAGAACTACAGAACACTTTACCAACACAGATTCATTCACACTTTTGAGACATAACGCTGTCCTCATTTTCCTGATGGGAAGAGTGGAACACTGAGAGAGTAAGTGACAAATTCAGAGGATGTGGTGGAGCATCGACCTGTACTCAGTGCTCTGGAAAGCCAGGTTCCTGCTGTAACAACTAGATAAGACCTCCTCTGAGGGTATGCTTGTGGCTCACATTTTTTAAAAAGATGCTTTATTTTATTTTTAAGGCAGAGATACTTATTGAAGAGACAGGGATGAAAAAAATTTAATAAATCTTACTTAGAAGGTTGAATGATACTTATTATTAGAAGTTGAAAAATATGTCCCACCTGGAACAATCCAAGATGCTGATAATTTGTGAAGCCATTAACAAACAGCAGAATAGGAAATGAAAAATATTCATGGGGATTTTTAAAAACAGAAATATCTTGGTCTAAGAACTAAATTTGAAAATGAAACTATCCCAGCCTCTTTTAAATTCATGTCTTCATTTCTGATCCTCACCATTGAAAACATATTTCATTGCTTTCAACTACACACATTCTCTGGGCATCTATCTCTCCATCAGTATATTTCCAGTGTGATCTTTGTCATGTGCTACTTTCACTTGGACAAGGTAGGCTTGTGCATTAAGTAAAACCCCAAATATGCCAAATTTGATGAACTGTTTCATTTTGAAAACATCAGCTTAGGTAAGCCTTTCAACAATAAGACATTAATAATCTTCTGTCCATGATACGAAACAACTTTTAATGATTGATTAATAGCTCTCTGATGCAAACAGTGATAACAATGAATGTACATGTTTGTGGTTGTGTAGGCAGATAGAGAGATCATGATTCAAATGAAAATTAACCTATAATTAATAAACAGGCACATGCTGAAGTCAAATATTTGTGCCTCCAGCCCTTAAAGCCAGTAAACATACGAACCTTGTCGAGTGTTTTAAATTTTATTGAGAGAGCAAGCACTTAGAAGATGCAAGAAGAAAGACAAAAGGGTGTCTTTGTCAGGAAAGAACGTGTTTTTAAAACTTGCCCAATAAAATCATGCAAATAAGCAGATTTTCATAAGCCTCAGGTTGAAAAAAATTATTCTGGGCTTAAAGGGAATCAGGACATCCACCCAAAAGAGATGTATCACTTTGCTTCCTTAGTTTCTTCTCGTTCAGAAATCTGTTGTTGATGGAGAAGTTCTGAGTTAGTCTTCTGCAAGGCTGATATTTATACTCCTCTTGTGAGAGGAATTGGAGGAAGTGATGGTTTAGGCCTGGGTGACCATGATGAAGCATGGGGTAGGGAGGCCCATGCAAATTCTGGGGATCAGTAAGACTTTCAGAACGTTTATGGAATTTTTCAAATCCTTCGGGAAGGAAGGGGATACAGAACACAGCTGTTGGAAGGATGTATAGTGTTGTAAACCTTTTAGTAATTGTGTCACTGCCAAATTACATTTTCTGTTTGATTTACTCAGTTGAGTTCTATGCAGCCTAGAGGAACTCTGTGTGTAACAATGATAGAAATGATGGGGATTGCAAATTGACCATGAGGTGGTATTGTGGCTTTTGTAAAGCAGTGATTCTCAAAGTGTGGTCCCCAGACCAACAAAATCTGTACCTGGGAACATATTAAAAATGAAATTCCTTGGGCTCCATCCCAGGGACTTATTGAACCAGAAATTCTGGGTGTGGGGTTTTAACAGGGCTTCCGGATGATTCTGATCCATACTGAAGTTTGAGAACTACGGTTAGGAGAACTAAGCAGCACTCCTGGGACAACTTGACATTTTAGGAGGACCAGACAAAATGGGATTCTCTTCAGGAGATTCTGTACTTGTAGACTTGGACAGGGTCTTAGGACCAGGTACACTAATTCTAGAAAGTCTTTAAATCAAGTATAAATTTGTATTTTGAGGGCTTAATTGTCACACCTTGAAATTTTTCTCAATGTACACTCTGGGTGTAAGTGGTAGCAGGCCTGAAGAAGCCCTAGCCAACTTCCCAGAGGATCCTGTAGAAAAACCACAAACAGGGTCAACTCACAACCTGTTACTTGTTAAGGCAACAATACAAATTTCTCAACCAAATTCCTCTCATTTCTTTTTCTAGTACTGTTGAAACTAGAATTGCAAACATGGATTGGGTTCCTTTTATATCATGTGTAGTCTCACTGGGTATGTTTGGGTTAAGATAGAGAAAGATTTAGCAAATCAGATATTATATACTGTTTGGAGATCACCAATCCTTCAAATATTAGAACACTGAACCCAGTGCAAAAACTGCGTGTAGTAAAAATGGAGAATTTGTAATAAAATTTTTAATTTACTCTAAAATTCATAAGCAAATATTGTTTTTATCTTTCCATCAGTCTAGTCTCAGTGTCATTTTTGTCACTTGTGCAGAAAGATGTGGAGATGAGAGGTGAATATGACAGTACAAGGGTGACACTGAGCATGTAAAACACCCATCACAGAATAGGATCTGGAATGCCACCATACTAGGCACCAGCTTATGTAGTGAAGGAGCAATGGTGCCTTGGGAAGATGACAGTGTGGCAGGGCAGGAGAGGCACTGGGGAGTCAGGGAAGTGGTGATTTCCCAACAAGTATGACCTTTTGGTGCATACATGCTGTGCTATGGCCCGAACTCAAGAGGAAGAAAATAGATATATCAAAAAAAAAATACCGTAGAGTAAAAAGTCTCTATTAATATTGAAATTTTAACCCCATAGGCCTCTTATTTGTATCTCTTGGATGGGGGTCGAAGAGTGGGTTGGATGGTCTTCATGCTTGTTTGGCAAACTGTATTTTCTCTTATCATGTACTAATCACATTCTGTTGTGCATATCTATTTATTTGCCTTTGTCTTTCACTGGCTGCTGTAAATTCTAGAACACAAGGGCTTGCTGTTTCCCTCCCCTTTCCCTACCACTTTCCTTTCTTTATGGCCCTAGCATCTGTACTGTCTAATACAGAATCAGTAATCAATAGGTGTTTTTGAATGAATGAATAATTACAAGCTTACTGGATCTAACTGTTAAGAGCTGATCAGCTAGAGACAGAAGAGAGATGCCTCATCATGGGACAGACTGGCTCTCGGTTCTAGATGAAGCCATGAAGAAAAGAAAACATACTTTGGTGTCTCTGTGGAACACAGAGGCCAGTTATAGAAACCAAGAAAAGAATCAGTTCCTAGAGGAGATGGATACCAGAAATGGCATTTTCTTTGGGAAATCAGGATATTTCAGAGAAGAGTGAGGCTCAGCTCAGACAGAAATGGCAACTGAAGGAAAAGAAATACCAACCAAACCAACCAACATCTCTTCCTTAGGTATCTGGTATAGTTTGTAGGATGCCAGGTTTGAGTAAGGAATAGTCTACTAGAGTCACAAAGGAACTTGGGGAAAGATGCCCTTGGTCCAGGGACAGATGTGACCCAGAGAGATGGTCACAAGAAATTTAGAACAAGAAGTCTCTAAAAGGAACACTCCAGTTGAAGCTAGACAGTCTCTCTGTGTGCTGGAGACCTCCTAGTCGTTCACCTGTATAACACTGGTTGGTCATCTAAGAAATAGTCCTGCTTGTACCATATTTTGTAATATTACAAACAACTGGCCTAAGAGAACTATTAGCTGTGACTTTGAGTAGGAGTGCCTTGAATATCATAGGCAATTACTAAGTGCTTGTTGAAAGAATAAATGAATCATGACAAGGGCTATATGTCATTACTGGGCTAGGAAGAGCCCAATAATCTTAGGGTGGGGGCCTGCTTTATCACCTATCAGTGGGGCATTTAGGGTGACAAATGCTCCAGGTGACTAAGTCAGAGAAAATAAAACATTAAAGCAAGAGGCTTTTGATTAGTTCCAGGAAGCACTTCTTCAGTCATTAGTTTGATAAGACATAGAAATTGGCTATTAAGAGAGATGATGCTCATCATTTACAAAATATTTAAAAGAAGACAAAAGACCTCATCGATTCTGGAGAGTTTTGTTTTGTTTTCTAATTTTCCTGGCCTGAAGGCAGCACCTGGGTGTGCTCAGTCTAGAACTTGGACAGTTTCTCAAGCCCCCCTAAGCATACTGTGATTCACTCTACGGCCACATATCCTTCACCTCCTTTCCCACAGCCTCATCTTTATTTCTTGCTCTTTCTCTTCCTTTCTTCTCAATATTGGCCATCTCTCTGACTTTTCTGTTTCTTTCACTTCAAGACCCTTTCTTAACATGTGTCCCCAGACTTTTCCTCTTTGGCAGCTGTTTCGGAGGATGTGGCAATTGGGTTCATTGTGGCTTGACACTGGCCCCAGTCTCAGCTCATGGGTGGAGCTTGTGAAATACATCCCAAACAGCCTGCTCAGGCTAGGACTGGAGGAAGATCGTGGGTATGGCTCTGGCCAGGTGCAGCCCAGAGGAAGCTGGCAGTTGAGGAGGTAGCCTTCTGTAAGCCAGCTAGGGAAGGTGACACCGAATGAGGCAGCCTCCCTAGAAGGTACCCCTGACTCTGGGGCACTGCCTACCTGGGGTTTAATACCTGGTTCTAAGATTCTAGAAATGACTTCACAGACCAATAAAATTAAGAAAAAACCAAAACAAATTGAAAGACAACATAGAATTGTTAACGTTAAACTTATCTCAACAGCTTTAAAATTAAACATGGAATTTGCATAATAACATGAAAAAACTATACCATCAATGAAGATTTATAAAAAGTTAAAACGACTCAGTTGAGCTTTATGAAAAGCATAAGCTGTAGCTCTGATCTTTTTCACTTCACTATCAGCCACTCTGTGCTTTGCTGGAGACCAAGAACTGGGCACAGGCACTGAGCAGATTGAGCAGCTGCCTGGAAGGCGACCCCCTTATCCTGACAGTGATGGCTCCTCATTGAGTCCATGTGAGACTTTACATGAGGCCCTGAACTTCTTTAGATTCCATTCTTTTCTGTAAACCAGAAGGGCTGAACCATGCTGGGTTGGTGGTTGTGGTAGCTCCTAGCCTCGTGTGGTCATTTACATTTAATTTAAATTAAAAATATAATTCCTTGGTCGCTAGTCTCATTTCTTAGCTACTAGCCACAGGCAATCATAATGGACAGTGCAGATTTGGACCTGTATCCAGCATTGTAGAAAGTTCTATTGGATGATGCTAGACTAGAGGACCCTTAAAGTTTTCATAATTTTAAATTTTCAGAATTTTCGTGGATACATGTAAATCCCGCTTAGCTTTTGAGCCATAGAGTGGCTTGACTCATAGTTAAGCTTTTCATTTGCCTCCTAAATCTAATGGTGATGATAATTCCTATCCAATTCTGATAGAGGGAAGGGTATTGTGATATGCAAGAAGTCTTATGATTTTGCTGTCAATGGTACATATAGTTTGGTAAGACCAAAGTCACATATTCAGTTTTTTGTATCTATCTGAAAGATTCTCCTCTCTTTTACTGTTCACTTCTCACCACACCAGGTATTGTTTTTTGTTTTTTTTTCTTTTTTGGTCTGAGATTAATCTCTCTTAACATTTTCACAGTCTTATGGGAAAAACTAATCTAAATGATAAGTAGGTTCTTTTTTCTTCTTCAATCTACCATAAAATTGCCAATGTGTTGTAAAAACCACTATTTTTATAGAACTTGTGTAAACACTGTTTTGGACTCCATCTGTTGAATCAGTCCTAGCCGCTAACAAGTATTGTTGTGAGATGTGCCATCATCAGTGATGTGGATGGGGTGCAAACTGAACTGACCTGGCAACACGCAGGGCCACATAAATTAAGCCATTGTTGTTGCTGGTAAAGGAGAGAACCAATGCCATTTCAATTCTGTGCAAAGTTGAAGACGCGGGAGGAAGGACACAGCACTTGCTTTTTGAATCTGAGAAAAGAAGATCATAAAGAAGTATTAAAATGATGTCCAAATTTCTAAGATATTAAAACATTTGAAAGGAACAAAACTAAGAAAGGGAGAATGAAAGAGAACTTGGTGGTTTTAAAAATAACTCATTAAATTCTATTATCCAAATAAACGATGATTTTTGCACATCAATGTCTATTCACTCAGTGTCCTTTCTTAAACTTTATCTTTCTCTGAGCAGCAGAAGATACACAGACTATGCCATTCTCTTCCACACCTTGAAGTAAATATAATAAAGCAAGTAAAATCTGAATATGTGTGTGTTAAGTTGCTTCAGTTGTGTCCAACTCTTTATGACCTTATGGACTGTAGCCCTCCAGTCTCCTCTGTCCATGGGATTCTCCAGGCAAGAATACTGGAGTGGATTGCATGCCCTCCTCCAGGGGATCTTCCCAACCCTGGGATCAAACCTGCATCTTTTATGTCTCTTGCTTTGGCAGGCAGGTTCTTTACCACTAGCACCACCTGGGAAACTCTAAATCTGAATATACCTGGTTATTATAAATATGCAAAAGTTCTGGCCAACACAATTGGCAAGAGTGTTTAGCAAAGTTCTGTGACACAACCCATCCTAGCTGCACAGACACAAACTCTGACTTCCAAGCCTCTTCAGACTGTATTTCTTGTCAGTTATGTGTTGTTGGCCCCAGTACCATACTGCCCATGTGCTATGCTCAGAGCAGAGAAACTCTGTTCCCCGGGGGGCTTGTGTCAACATTTTTATTGCAAGTTCCCATTTTCTGATCATTAAGGAGCTTTCAGCACAGAAGTAACTTTGAGAGAGTTCAAACTTTGAAAGAATTCATTTAATGACTTAAAAATAACACTTGGGCCACACCCATAATTTAAAATGTTCTAGCTGGCTTTGTGGCCTGGGTTTTCTCAAACTGCATAAACTTAAAATATGAAGGGACTCAGGACTTGGAGCAGGTCCAAAGATTGGTTTTTAGTGTTTGGTAAACTGGAATGAGGTTCCTTAATGGTGAGCTTTACATGCAGAAATGAAATTGTAGGATCAGTTTAGTTGGAATGCTGTCTAATTTCAGCTGGAGAGGGGTATCTCAGTAACTTTCTCACTGGGTTATGAGGGAAGAAGGGGTGGGCCTAGGACAGGCTACTGATTTGGAAGACCTAGTGCAAAGTGAAAATGCAGGGCCCCTTGCTCAAAAATGATTAAGAATTTCAAGATGGTGAGAGCAGTGTTGAACCAATGTGGAGCCCTTCTAGATATAGGGCCTGTGTGAGTGCACAGATCGCCCAGAAGTTGGCCCTAGCTGGACCCCCTTCCTCTCATCTCACTTCCTTCCTGCCTTCCTTCCTCTTTCCTTCTTCTCACGATACACTAAGGATTTTACTGTTTCTAAAGCACTATTCATGGGGATCACTAGCTCAAGTATGACTTACATGTGAACACTGTTATTTTAATAGGTTCTGCCTTAAATCTTTCATAAAGAACAGATATTCCCAAAAGATAACAGATATTTCCTTTCCAAAAGCTATGTAATAACAATTTTTAAAAAGTGGCTCAGACTGTATAGAATCTGTCTGCAATGCAGGAGACCCATGTTCAATCCCTGAGTTGGGAAGATCACCTGGAGAAGGGAATGGCTACCCACTCCAGTATTCTTGCCTGGAGAATTCCATAGACAAAGGAGCCTAGTGGGCTATAGTCCATGGAATTGCAAAAAGTCAGACATGACTGAGCAACTAACACAACAACAAAAGGTGGTTTTCCTAAAGCTGGTAAAATGTTTATGTATCTGTTTTCAAATGTAATCCTTAAAATAATTCCGTGATGTTATTAGACTAAAATTAACCCATTTTTCAGATTGGGGAATTGAAGCTTCACTGTAAAATTAGGTGGTTTGCATAAATCACCTAATTTCAGTTTTTTCTTGGTACAATCAGGATCAGAGTTTCACTCCCTTGACATGCAAAGCTATTTTGAGTAAAAGGGTGTCAGATATCACAAAGCTTAAATACTAGAAGGGAAGAAACCTTGAACCAACAAAAATGGGAAATTATGAAATGAGTTTCTTTCATAATTCTGGGTTTGGACCAAACTAACTCCTTGTAAAGATGTTAAAAGATCATATTTTGATGATGTCGTTTTTGTTTCAAGAGACCTGTCCTACAGTCCAGCTAAATCGGTGTGATGTGAGGGTTGTGCTATAAATGGGCTTGTTACAACTCAGCACACAAAAGAAATGGAAGGGGCTATCCATGGGCTACTGTTGAATTCTAAGAAAAACTTCAGGAAAGACTAGATAATAGAGATTTGAGATTGGAGGCTCACATTTGTTTAGTGAAATATTGAGTCCAGCATTTCTCAGTGCAAGGGAGAAGCTCTTTTTGGTCAGTTAAGTTTGGGGAAACAATGACTTTGACAAAGATGAACAGCTTTCTAATTGCAGGACTTTTCACACCTTTAATGAGCCACTGTGATTTGTGACCCTTCCAGAGGAAATGCAGCTTTTCCGAACTTACTTGACTACAGAACATCCTACCTCCTTGTTTTGTTTTTGTTTTGTTGTTGTTTTTGTTGTTTTTTCCAAAGAATCTCAAGGGGTTAGTTCTCCACCAAGTACACTTTATGAAGTAAAGTTTTAGATTAAAGAAACGACATCATTGATGATAATCTTGTAGTGGGTTGGAACCTCAGGAAGTGACCTTATTTGGAATAAGCATCCAAATGTAAATATAATTAAGGTGTGTGCATGCATGCTAAGTCACTTCAGTTGTGTTCAACTCTTTGTGACTATAGTCTACCAGTTCCTCTGTCCATGGGATTCACCAGGCAAGAATATTGAAGTGGGTTGCCATGCCCTCCTCCAGGGGATCTTCCCAACCCTTGGATCAAACCTGCATCTCTTAAGTCTCCTGCATTGGTAGGCAGGTTCTTTACCACTAGCACCACCTGGGAAGTCCATAATTAAGGTAAAGGTCTCAAAATGAGATTGTTCTGGACTTACCACGGGCCCTTAATCCAATGGCCAGTGTCTTTATAAGAGAAAGGAGAGGGAGATTTGAGACATGCAAAAACATAGAAGAACGTCATATGAAAGTGAAAGTAGAGAGTAGAGCCATGTAGCCAGAAGCCAAAAAACACTGGAGCCAATAGAAGCTGAAATGAGTAAGGGACGAGTCTTCACTAGAGCCTCTGGACTTTGTAACCTCCAGAACTTGTTCTTACTGCAGCCCTAAGAAACGAACACTAGTTCCATCAGTAAAACAGAAGCAAGAGTACCTCTATCTAGGTAGATAGAAATGTGAGTGGCCTGATAGACTTGGAAATGGAAGTTTATTGTCAGACCCCAAAACTGGACCAGAGTTCTCTCCTGCACTGTTCTGAGGGGATAGGGATTGCTCATGAGAGGGTTAACTTAAGATCTAAATAAGGAAGTGAATGGACCCTATAGAAAAGGTGAAAGCCATCAGTAGTCCAACAACTGGAAGAAAGGGGAACGACATGACGGGACAAAGAGTCATTGGTGGGGCTCCTAACAATGTCACTGCTGTCCTCAGGGGATTCTCCCACGGGTCTCTAAGTTGCCTGTGGGGTGAGACCCCCAAAGCTCTCAACTGTCTTGCCCCGGCTTCCAGGCTCTCACACAAGACTGGGAAAATGTCCAAGCTGGCTTTGTATTCTGACCCTCTAAGAATGTTCCTAGTTTGTTCTCTTGGCTCTTAGTTGAAGAGGGCATTTCTTTTGTCTTTCTGTAGCCTTTTCTCCACATCGTTGCCTTGGTCATTTATTTCTGACCTATAATTGGGCAGCATCATAAGGGCTTTCTTTGGCTCAGAGTGAGGAGAAGCTGTGTTAAATAAAATAAACTAGTCTGTAATTACTTGCGTGTTTATTGTGTATTAGCAGAAGTGGCTAAAATGTCAAAGAAGCTTTTGCTCAATGGCTTTCACTTGGGAGCTTTAGAGGTTATGGTGGGTTGGGAGGGCACTTGAGTTACACAAGGTTTTGTGATTGCTATTAATGCAAAATAATGGCAGGGGAAGGCTGCAGCTCACAGGTTCTAGAGGCTAGAAGGAGTGACTTTAACTGAAAGAAAGAAAGTGAAGTTGCTCAGTCATGTCCGACTCTTTGCGACCCCATGAACTTAGCCTACAAGGCTCCTCCATCCATGGGATTTTCCAGGCAAGAATACTGGAGTGGGTTGCCATTTCCTTCTCCAGGAGATATTCCCAACCCAGGGATTCCAGGTCTCCCACATTGTAGGCAGACGCTTTACCATCTGAGCCACCAGGGACTGGACCCACTCTAATCAAAAGGTGATTAGAAGCCACCACTGGGATTTCCAACAATTGCTAGACACTTGTTTCCTAAGAGCCTGTTGAGATGCCCCTTCCTCCATCACACCAGTAGGGGGAATCCTGGCAGGGACTAAAAGAGAGAGAACAGTGAGGCTGAGGAGAAGTTCTGGACACCAACTGGACTGGTCTGTTCTCTGGCTCTCCTGACAAGAAAGGAAATTGAAAGGGAGACTGGTGCCAGGCCAATGTCATGGTGCCACGGTGAAGAGCAGTGTGGCTTGGTAGTACAAAGGTGATTCTGAGGTGGTCAGAGGGGGACTAGTAGAATTTTTCCCTGTGTGACTGATCCATAAATTTTGGAAACCTTGGTTATCACCCTTATTAAAAAGGCAAAAATATGGGCCACAAAGAGGTTATTTCAAGTTCATCCTGAGACACCAAGGCAGTACTAGAAAATAAACTTCTGACTCCTGATCCCTACAATACCATTCCAGGATGAACTGAGTTACCCCTAGCCTGTCATCTGACTCATAAATACAAGCAGATGAATCCACTTTCAGAATTCCTTCGTCTACTCCTCCTACTTTAACTAAATGTCCATCCTGAACTCGAGTGCAGGAACAAATATATCAGGCAGTGAAAGCTTTCAGGGACTTCGTACAGGAAAGCAAAGAAGCCAAAAGGCAATAGGTAGAAAAAGACCAGAGAAACATCTGGAAAAAATACCAGAGTGCATAATTATGATAACGACTCCCAGAAAGGGCTCAGCTTGAGATTTCTAGGGTTTCTCCTTTCCTTTATCTGTTGTGCACACCCCCACCCCAAAAGCAAAGCAGACATCTTTGCCCTGGTGTCTCCCTCCAACCATGCATAACTCCAAACCCTCTGCATCATTAAAAATGACAACTGCTTTATAAATCTTTCTTGAGTTACTTTCCCATTTTTAATATTTATTTGTTTCTAGCCTACAGGCACCACAGACTTTCTTTTCATGATTTAAGATGGAATAATTAGCTAACAGGCCTATCTGGAAACTGACACCCTTTAGGATGTACTTCCTTTCTTTGCTAAGTGGTCGGGAGAACCCTTGTGGGACTGTTTTTAAGCAAGACAACCCTTTTCTGGGAGGTTCCAAACACATCCTTTGCCCTCCTCAGTCAGAGCTTGTTAAATCCCTGCTGCAGTGAAACTGCCCATATTTAGATCAAACATCCAAGTAAAGATCTGCAGGAATGGAGGCTAATTCGAGAATGTAAGATCCATTAAACTATGCAAGTATGCATGAACTGGAAAAAGTGGATCCCATACATAGCACTATAGCCCTTAGCTGTTAGCAGGTGTGAGTCAGTCAGCTGTACAATTCATTTGTCTACCTAATTGCACTGAAGATAGGCTTTTACTTTGCCTATAACATCTCTAATGAGTAGGTTTTCAGTTCGATCTAACTAATTAATTCTTGTTAACTTCCTTTGCATTGCTGTTCTTTTAATTTAACCAGAGACAGCCCAGAGTTGCTACTAGTGTTTAGTCTCAACTAGATTACCCCTATTCATTAAGGGCTGTAATTGTTGGTCATACCCTTCCAAGCGGTCATTACAACCTCTGGCTTGCATATTGAATAACAGCAATTTCCTGACTCCAACAGACTCTTGTGTGAGGGAGGAGAAAATGCTAATAAAGAAAGAATAAATGATTCTCGACTCCATTCAGGGCTGTGTAGATTTCTTTTGCAGCAGAAATTGTACCGAGGTGGTAAAACGGCCTTCTTGCAGGCCCCCTACCTCCACCCTGAGCGAAAACAATAAGAACCAAGTGAAGCATTCCCTGCTACTGTGATTACAGCATCCTAAAAGTGATTATATGGCTGCTGTAATCAACTTCAATGAAAGCTGCCTGTTAGAGCTTCAATAATTACTCATTTCTGTTAACAGCTTGCTTTCAGTTTCGCACTTTGAGGCCAAGGGGGGAAAAAAACTAGGGGTATTTTAATAAAGGATCTCACTCACGTGATATTTTTTGGGGGTGAGTGCTTGTGTGTGGGCAAAAAAAAAAAATGCACATGTAAGTTTTTTGTCCCCTTTTCAATAGCAGCCTCCTTTCATTTTAAGCTTAGATTCTATTTAACCAGCAAAAGCACAAGTTCATACAGGGTTCAATCATGTACTGAATGTTTACTGAAGGAGGCACAATAGTTTAAATAAAGTGGTGGTTTTAAATATTTTACCCATTTCTTTAAACAAATTGCCAATCCTTAAAGTCTGTGCTAAACACATTTCAAAAGCAAAATACCACAAGGATCTTTCAATAAAACTCTACATTGAATGTTTCATTTACTCTCCTCCCCTCCCCCTCCTCTCTTGCCTTGGATGTGTTTTATTATTTATTTTCTAGGAGAGGGCAAGTTTGGGAGAGTAAAATTTGTTCTAAATGGCTTCATTGGAGGAAACAAAGCAAAAAAAAGAGACTATTCTAAGCCCAGTGACATCAGTTATGGGGGGCTGGTGTCAAGTTTTGGAGGTTCTGTGTAAGGTGTGATTCAGTGGATAGAAATACAAATCAGACCCACTAGATCTTGATACACATGCCTCTCCTCAGATCTCACTGTCAACAATTCTGAAAAACAAACAGGTTACATAAACATAATATTTTACAAACTGGAACAATACAGACCTTGTTTTCATGAAAGACAGAAAGCAAGACTATTAAAGCACAGAAGTTCTTTGAGCTCAGACACCAAACAATAAATCTACCCTCCTCTCCTGCCCCCAAACCATCACTCCAAACAGAAAATGTGGAAAACCTTGCAAGAAAGTTGGATTCTGTTATATTTCCACTCCTTCAAAGTTCAGATAATTCGGAATCCTTCAAAATTTGGATATAGTTTCACACCAGATCTAAACATTTTTTGTTTGTTTTTCCACAACAAATAAAATCCAAAATCCATATTGAATTCAAATTCTAGTACCTTCAAAATGTTGCTTAGAAAAAAACCTTAAAAAATAATTCTCAAATGGCTAAATGATTAGTGAGGAAAGTCTACTAGTATTTTGAAAACTGTGGTATGAAAGTATCATTAAAATGCCTTAATAACAAAAAGAGTTGTGTTTTATCATAACAATAATTCTATTGACTTTGATTTTACTCATATTTATTGAAGGGCTCAAATTTCACCTATTGCAAGATTTCACTGCCTTGTCTTATGTACCACAAAAAAAGGATAGGTTATCTAGGAAATAAACATTCTTAAGTATTACGCATAACGATGTTTAGCACATAAACAACAATCTCTACATTTCTGGACTCATTTAATAGAATAAAGGAACATGTTTTCATTGGTCTTTCTCCACAGCTATTAAACTGGTTCAAATAGTCTTTCATCTAAACCATGTTTTTCTGTATGACACATCTCCCTTGCTTCTCTTATGTTGCCTTCAACTCTAGTTTTATTTTTCTGTGAAGCGTTCTCCTCATTGAAGTCTGGCTGTGTGTAGAGGATTGGGTAAATTGAGTAAGGAATGTAAGTGGGATAGAGGATCGGGGGTAGGGGAGAGGACTAGCCGAGAGATTTTCCCCCACTGGTAGTTTATGCTGTTGTTTCAATACCATTCTTACTCTCCGTCATCAGACAAGATTGTTGGTTGTTTAGTCACTAAGTCGTACCCTACTCTTTTGCAACCCCATGGACTGTAGCCCGCTAGGCTCCTCCATCCACGGAATTCTCCAGACAAGAATACTGGAGTGGGTTGCCATTCCCTTCTCCAGAGGATCTTCCTGACCCAGGGATCGAACCCGTGTCTCCTCCATTGGCAGGCAGATTCTTTATCACTGAGCCTTTAGGGAAGCCCAGGATATGGGACCCCAAAAACAAGTTTATCATGTTAGCCCTTTCTTTTATTTCCTTCCACATTGCCTACCCAGGATTGTCTCATTCTAATTTTAATTGTTTCATCATATTCTCCATTAGATATTTTTCTGTACTTTTATAAAGGGGGAAAGATGAAGCTACACTTAGGATTCAAATAAGAATAGGACAGTCTTTTTGATATTCATATGACTAGAGTTTTAAGGCTCTCTTTATTTACTCTTACCTTTGTAAAGTTACACTTAAACATGAAAAGGAGAGTTTAGATTTTTGGTTAGCACCTCTGTAAAATGAATTACATGTGAAATATAAGATAATGAGGGTCACTGAAAGTATTAATATTTAGGAGATTTATTTTTGACTTCTGTTTAATACAGCTGCATTCTACTGAAATCTCATGAGTTGCCACTAGCATATACAAGTCAGGCTTATACCATACAGGCTAAGAACCTCAGCAAGTTATATTCTACAAAATGTTGTGGTCTCTGAATGAGAAAAGAGATAAGATGAGCCTTTGGAGCCAAAAATGAGTAGAGATATGCCAGGGTGGTTTTTCCACTGAGATTTTTATTCCATAGTTGGATCCTGTAGTTTCTAGTTTAGTGCTTTTTTCTCGTTTCTAAACTTTAGTGCATTTGTCTTCTTTTGTTTATGGGAAATAGAACCACCCAGGTGTCTCCAATAAACAGCCAATTTTGATGGGATTCAGGTCTTTCAGGCCAGGGCATCAAGGAAGACAAGTAAATTGGTCATGTTCTGACATATTGTATTCTTAAGACACAAAGATTGGCTTCAAACCTTTTAGCAGGAGGAGATGATTAAGAAAGACAGGCTGGGTAGGTACTGAGAGAAAGTGGTACGTTAGCACTGTAGCTTCTGGCTACTTTATCAAATTACAGCATTAGATAAGCCTCTGCCTCCCAATCGCCCCCTCTACCAAATACCAGGATTCCCCAGTTGTTGGGAGCTGGGGGTGGGGAAGAAACTCTACAAAGATTTCAAGAGTGAATCTATTCACAATTAGTCATTTAATTTGCAAACTGAAGGCTCTGGAGTTAAATAATCAGTATAAATCCTTGCTTAGAGGCAAAATAATATCTTTTTGATATCCTTTTGATCCTCAGTGTTGCCCTGAGAATTGGTGAACTGCAAGATGCTCCCAGTCTGGAACACCTATCATAGTACTTTGTGCTTCTAAAATGCTTTCAATAAATATTTGCCTCATTTGTTATTACTGATTTTTTGTTTTTACATTAAATAGAATACTTATGAAAGAATTATCTTACAAGCAAAAAATTTGTTTTTTCTATTGGAACCACACCCCCACCCCAGTACTCCCCACCCCCCCCACACCAACTTTTCAAGAGAAGGAAGTAGAATTTAAAATAAATACCTTTTGGTTTTAGATTAGTAGTAGGTCCCAGGGCTTCACTAATCTATAGAGGGAATGACAAGTGTCTGTTATAAAGCTAGACCTTATTTTAACATTATTTATCTAACTTGTATTATGGCATCCCTGAGTATCTAGAACTGACTTTTTATTAATGTTTCTGATATTTTTCCCCAAATCCCTAGAAAACCATTACATATCTCCTGCATGTTTGTGTTAGTCACTCAGTCATGTCTGACTCTGCAACCGCATGGACTGTAGCCTGCCAGGCTCATCTGTCTATGGAATTCTCCAGGCAAGAATACTGGAGTGGGTTGCCTTCCCTTTCTCCATACATAACTCCTACTCCATGAAAAAAAAATCGGTTAATATTTTCATCTTTGCTATGACATTCTCTCCATACTTCAAGATGTTTCTCTTATTTTTACAGCTTAAGATTGGAATCTAATGGTGATGAGTAAATCAATACATTGATGATATTGATATTGGTGAGAGTGTGGCAAAGGGGACATTCTCACATGTCATTGGTGAGAGTGTGTACAATATTTTTGGAGGACAGATATATCAAAATTTTAAAAATTTGTGATTTTTTAAATTAAAGTATAGTTGCTGTACAATATTATATGTTACAGGTATGCTAACAATTTTTAATATAGTAATTTATACTAGGCTTTCATTGCTTTTGAAGTGACAATGCCACCTCTAAAAATTATTCTGCCAAAACTATTTGTATAAGTATATAAGAAAATGTGTAAAAGGATGCTCATTGTAGTATTATTTGTACTACAAAAAATTGGCGACAACCCAAATATTCATCAGTAGGAGAAAAGTTAAATAAATATGGCACTGACACAGAATAGAATGCAGCCATGAAAATGAATGAGAATTATGTGGCAAGATGCCCATAATATACTGCTGAGTGAAAAAAAAAAAAATAGCAAGTTGAAGAAAGTAACATGCACAGTCTCTTTCCATTGTCATTTTAAATTTTATATGTGTGCATATTGACAAATGATCTAGAAGAATACAAATTTACAATGAATCCTGAAGAAGCCTTAGAGAGTGAATTTCATTTTTGAACTTATGTATACTCTCTGGATTGAGTAATTTTGTTTAATGAGTGCTTTTGTTGTTGTTTAGTTGTGTCTGACTCTTTTGCAACCCCACCAGGCTCTTCCGTATGTACTTGTGATCTCACCCTTACCTGAGTGAGTGCATACTCAGTTGCTAAGTCGTGCCCCACTCTTTGAGACCTCATGGACTGCAGCCCTCCAGCCTCCTCTGACCTTGGGATTTTCCAGATAAGAATACTGGAGCAGGTTGCCATTTCCTTCTCCAGGCGATCTTCTTGACCCAGGGATCAAACACGCATCTCCTACATTGGCTGATGGATTCTTTACCACTGAGCTACCTGGAAAGCCCCTCAGATTGTTGGATTCTGGATTAAAGTGAAAAATGTAAGATGCCTGATAGCAGAATAGAACCCATCTATAAACAGAAAGTAATCTTTTATAATTGTTTATCAATCACATTATTCATCTAAATTCTTCCTGGAGTTAAAAAAGCACTTAGATTAGCTTTTAAAAGAGGATTTATTCTGGAGGATAAATATACACTAGCGTTTAAACTGAAGTTTTGGTAATTGAAGAGTTTCTGGTGACAGGTTTTTGTCGGTTCTTTGTGTCAACTTTTTTTTTTGCAAATAAGAAAAAGCCAATTAAACTGGCTTAAACAATAAAAAGGACTGAGTAGTTTAAGTTAAAAAAAAAAAAAGGATAGATCTATAACTTCAAATGAGGCTTAATCTAAAATCTTCAAAACACCACTGAAAATCCAGTGTCTTTTTATTCTGTGTCTTTGCTGTTCATTCCATAGTGTCGTCTCTATTTTAAGGTTGATGAAATATTTCAAAATGGTTACCAATTGAAATACACTTTTTTATTCTAGATAAAAGGAGAGAGAATCTTCTCTACCATTCAAAACAAAAGTCCCAATATGGACCATAATTGCTTGGACCACATTCCTACTCCTAAGCCGATCACCATGACCATTGAAATATAGGCCTGTTGGCTTAGCCTGGGTCACTATTTCACTCTGGTAGTATGGGTAGAGTCATATGCTCAGAATCATATAGTTGCCCAAATGAAAATCAGGGTTGCTAAGGAGAGAACCAATGTTGGGAAGACAACCTACGAGTGTTCTCTGTCATCCCCTAAAGCATATCTGCTTCTCTTTGGCCATCTACTCCAGTGTTCTGTGTCCATTGTCCTGTCTCTCCGGCTTATCATATTCCCACTCCATTCCTTTATCACTTTGATTTATAATTGACAATGATGTCCTTGGTTTGCTCACTCCTACTTACTCCCATCATCTTATAACTTTCAAATTTCAGCAACCATAGTGCTTAAATTTTATTTTTTATCTTTCCTAATTCATATCTCACAATTGAGATTCTGATTAGCCCAGCTTGTCTTTTTGATCCAGACCACACATATCGGCCAGCTTGCACACTGGTTATCTTGAATCAGGCATACACTGCTGTTTCAGTTCAGTTCAGTTCAGTCGCTCAGTCGTGTCCGACTTTGCGATCCCATGAATAGCAGCACGCCAGGCTTCCCTGTCCATCACCAACTCCAGGAGTTTACCCAAACTCATGTCCATCAAGTTGGTGACGCCATCCAGCCATCTCATCCTCTGTCGTCCCCTTCTCCTCCCGCCCCCAATCCTTCCCAGCATCAGGGTCTTTTCCAATGAGTCAACTCTTCACATCAGGTGGCCAAAGTTTTGGAGTTTCAGCTTCAACATCAGACCTTCCAATGAACACCCAGGATTGATCTCCTTTAGGATGGACTGGTTGGATCTCCTTGCAGTCCAAGGGACTCTCAAGAGTCTTCTCCAACACCACAGTTCAAAAGCATCAATCCTTCAGCCCTCAGCTTTCTTCACAGTCCAACTCTCACATCCATACATGACTCCTGGAAAAACCATAGCCTTGACTAGATGGACTTTTGTTGGCAAAGTAATGTCTCTGCTTTTTAATATGTTATCTAGGTTGGTCAAAACCTTCCTTCCAAGGAGTAAGTGTCTTTTAACTTCATGGCTGCAGTCACCATCTGCAGTGATTTTGGAGCCCCCAAAAATAATGTCTGACACTGTTTCCACTGTTTCCCCATCTATTTCCCATGAAGTGGTGGGACCAGATGCCATGATCTTAGTTTTGTGAATGTTGAGCTTTAAGCCAACTTTTTCACTCTCCTCTTTCACTTTCATCAAGAGGCTTTTTAGTTCCTCTTCACTTTCTGCCATAAGTGTGGTGTCATCTGCATATATGAGGTTATTGATATTTCTCCCGGCAATCTTGATTCCACCTTGTGCTTCTTCCAGCCTAGCGTTTCTCGTGATGTACTCTGCATGTAAGTTAAATAAGCAGGGTGACAATATACAGCCTTGACATACTCCTTTTCCTATTTGGAATCAGTCTGTTGTTCCATGTCCAGTTCTAACTGTTGCTTCCTGACCTGCATACAGGTTTCTCACGAGGCAGGTCAGGTAGTATGGCATGCCCATCTCTTTCAGAATTTTCCACAGTTTATTGTGATCTACACAGTCAAAGGCTTTGGCATAGTCAATAAAGCAGAAATAGATGTTTTTCTGGAATTCTCTTGCTTTTTCGATGATCCAGCGGATGTTGGCAATTTGATCTCTGGTTCCTCTGCCTTTTCTAAAACCAGCTTGAACATCTGGAAGTTCACGGTTCACATATTACTGAAGCCTGGCTTGGAGAATTTTGAGCAGTACTTTACTAGCGTGTGAGATTACACTGTGATTAATCTTCACAAATGAGGGGAACAGTGATCTGAATATAAGTTCAGGAAAAGCTGATATGTGGTAGGTAACCTGGTCCAGTGGTATTTGATGTACATAGCTGTGATCTGTTCCAACTGGATCTAATGGTGTTGGTAAATATCAATAAGGAATTGATAAATATTTTGAAGATCACCCCGACTAGGGCTTCTATCATCAACAACACCCATGTAATAAAGGAAAGAACCAAAGGACTCTTCTGTAAAACATATAAATGTTTCAGGAAAACTCAAAAGCAAGGGTAAGGTCATGACTAGTTAGAATAGATGTGAAAAAGGTGAATTCAGATTCCAACTGTGTCTCTTCTCTAACCCCCAGCATTGTTATATTCAATATGCCTCCAGAAGACCTTGGGTTTCTTAAGATTTCCATTAAGAACTAAAGACATTTGAGAACAACAATTTAAACAGCATGTCTTTCACTAATGGGCAATCAATCCTCATCTGCTCTTTGCTAAGTTCTTCCTATAGAGACATGGGGGATGTGGCAAATGCAGTATTACCCCTAAAGAGCTAACATCAGAGTGGGGAGAAATTTCATTTCTGGTGAACTATATAGAGAACTAGTTACATGCCATCTTTATCTAGAATGATACTTTCTTCCCTTCTCATATGCTAATATCCATTCCCTCATGCATTCTCTTTCAATAATCATGAATTAATACTAGGCAAAGAATGGTGCTCAAGCAAAGGCATTTTATCTACAGGATCCATGCAAATGGTATGGGATTACCATGGTATAATAAAAATATCAGGAAAAAATATCGATTAAAACCTGAATTTGAATTCTTGGTTTGGTAGCTACTAGCTATGTGGTTCTGAGGAAAGCCCTTGGAAAGTTTTTAACTTCTTTGCAAACTGATTCCTCATTTGTGCAAAATAGACAATATCAAATGAAATAATCCATACAAAACTCTCTTCAAGTTTACCTCTTACACTTCCAGGTAAAACACAGGTAATCAAAAAGGACATCTCTTTTTAACACAATCTAGCCTGTTATCATTTGTCATCTCTGCTCTTAGAATATTTGTGTAAGTCCGTCTCCATGCCAGGAACTCTTAGCCTTGTCAAGCCAATGGCAGATAACATGCTTGCTTTTACAACCCACTCCAATTCCACATACATCAATTTTTACCCTTCAACGTTACCCCTGAAGTTAATTTTCACCTACTTTTTATCCATGTGAAAATATTACAGGGCTTTTCCTTGGAAGTCAGAATTTCCTTGGGGGGCGATCCTGAGTCCAACAGAGACATGACTGTCATTTGAGGTCATATATGTTGGTGGGATGGGAGAGTAAGGCAGTTGCAGGACACAGACCCAATAACTGGGTATCCTAAGTTGATACTTTATAATTCACCCAGAAGCCTCATTCTATACTTATCCTGAAGTCCTCATCTATGATCTACTGCTTAATGAAAGAAGAAATTAATTAATTAAGAATATGTGCAAGTAAGCCCAAGGGTTCAATTTTAATGTAAAATGTGTAGCCTATAGCTAGTCAGGTGGTTTTAACAATGTTCAACTACAGGCAAGGCACCTTGAAAAGCAGTGCCTAGACCTGAGAGTTACATGTCTAAAATCTTCTTTTACCACCTAAGTTGTTTTCTCTGTGTTTAGTTGAATATTGTAGACATGAGGTCATGATCTTCAGTTCAATCACCTTCGGGCCCTTAGCATCAGTCTGGTTCATGGCCACAGTTTAAATTCTAAACTCCAGTGATCCATTTTGCAAATCCTGCCATCAGTCTTGATGCCATCTCTTCTTTCTTATAACACTTGTCTCATGGCCTTGGTTTTGTTTTCATGATCCCTTTTGACAAATCTGTGGATTCACTGGGATTGTTCAGTTCAGTTCAGTTCAGTCACTCAGTTGTGTCCCACTCTTTGCAACCCCATGGACTGCAGCATGCCAGGCTTCCCTGTCCATCACCAACTTCCGGAGCCTAATCAAACTCATGTCCATCTAGTCGGTGATGCCAGCCAACCATCTCGTCCTCTGTCACCCTCTTCTCCTCCCAACTTCTATCTTTCCTAGCATCAGGGTCTTTTCAAATGAGTCAGTTCTTCAGATCAGGTGGCCAAAGTGTTGGAGTTTCAGCTTTAGCATCAGTCCTTCCAATGAACACTCAGGACTGATCTCCTTGAGGATGGACTGATTGGGATCTCCTTGCAGTCCAAGGGACTCTCAAGAGTCTTCCCCAACACCACAGTTCAAAAGCATCAATTCTTCGGCACTCAGCTTTCTTTATAGTCCAACTCTCACATCCATACATGACTACTGGAAAAACCATAGCTTTGACTAGATGGGACCTTTGTCAGTAAAGTAATGCCTCTGCTTTTTAATATGCTGTCTAAGCTGGTCAAAGCTTTTCTTCCAAGGAGCAAGTGTCTTTTAATTTCATGGCTGCAGTGACCATCTGCAGTGATTTTGGAGCCCCCCAAAAATAAAGTCTGTCACTGTTTCCCCATCTATTTGCCATGAAGTGATGGGACTGGATGCCATGATCTTAGTTTTCTGAATATTGAGTTTTAAGCCAACTTTTTCACTCTCCTGTTTCACTTGCATCAAGTATCATTCATTTTTGTTTCCATAGAGCCTAGTACAGTGTGTTGATGGTCAATGATTATTCAGTGAATAAATGAATCGATAAAAGACAAAGGAAATGAGAAAAAAAGTGAAACAAAACAAAAAGACAAAGAAGAGAAAAAAACAAAAATTGTTTCTGGCTCAAATGAAACCTATTACCATCATTGTTTGGAATATCAATATTGCTAAAATCAACTAGCTTTCTTTTCCATAGTTATGGGTTATCACTTCCATAGATGAAGGAGAATTCATTGACATGGGGGTGGTTCTAGTTTCCTGGTTAGTTCTTTGGTTTCCAGGTGAAACTTTCGGAAGCCCCTTTTTATGCTGCCTCCTGTTCATAGGGCCCCCAGGTCATTCTCCCTACATAGTGACACCATCTCATTAGTTTTGTAGAAAGGTGAGATTTACAACTTCTGTAGGAGTTTTCCTGTACAGGGTAACAGGGAAGGAAGCTGTAACTGCTTGAATTAGCACAACATATTTGCTTTCTTTCTGGCTGCCGTAAAGTCTTAGGATGACACAGAATCAACAATTCAGATGATTATGTCTGATTTGTAAACTGTCCTCCAAATTGTCACCTTTTTTCTCCTTAAGCCCACACTTGGAGGACATAGCTATAGGAATAGTCCTGACCTCTGCACTTAGAGTCAAGGTTAATTGGTAGCAAGGTCACATGACTCTCAAGTTATGCTTTAGAAATTGTATTAGGTTATTTTCAGAAGTACTTGAATTTTTTTTTTAATGAGAAATTTTATATTGTTAAAACGTCTGTTATAAGACTCTGCCCAAGTTTCTTCAAAAAATGTCAAAGTCACACTTAGCTCAGTGGAAACTAGACTCTTTAACAAAGGATTTGATAATGATTGTTAACAGTAGGTAGGTCACAACTGGTTGTGCAACTCATGAAAATTCCAAGCACTGCATTCTGAATAATAAATTGTGGTGCATTCAGAACAGATACTTATTTATTGGTTAATCAACACAATTATGGAAAAAACCAAGGAGGACATATATTTTATTTTAAATTTCAAGATTGAAAAGTAAAAATTACAAAGTATCACATTTCTCTGTACATCCAGAATTGGAGTGTGGCAGACTTTTGACTAAATATCTATATATTCCTTAGAGATTACCGAAGGAGATTGTTCTGTATTAAGACACATTTAAAGGAACTAGGAGAATGAAAACTGTCTGTTCAGGCTGACATCAATAAGTGAACTTGAATGATTTATAATGTACATAGGAAAATGTAATTAACTTCTCAGAACCATTAGTTCTATTTTGTCTTAGCTTTAAAATGGAAAAGAATGGGTGAATTTTATTCCAATGACCATTATATCTACTACTGTGGGCAAGAAGTCTTTAGAAGAAATGGAGTAGCCCTCATAGTCAACAAAAGAGTCTGAAATGCAGTACTTGGGTGTAATCTCAAAAATGACAGAGTAATCTTGGTTCATTTCCAAGGCAAATCATTCAACATCACAGTAATCATTCAACATCACAGTAATCCAAATATATGTCCCAACCACTAATGCTGAATAAGCTGAAGTTGAACAGTTCTATGAAGACCTACAAGACCTTATGGAACACCAAAAAAAGAAATCCTTTCCATGGGACTGGAATGCAAAAGTAGGAAGTCAAGAGGTACCTGGAGTAACAGGCAAGTTTTTGGCCTTGGAGTACAAAAATGAAGCAGGGCAAAGGCTAACAGAGTTTTGCCAAGAGAATGCACTGGTTATAGCAAATACCGTCTTCCAACAACAGAAGAGATGACTCTACACATGGACATCACCAGATGGTCAATACCAAAATCAGATTGATTATATTCTTTGGAACTGAAGATAAAAAACTCTATAGAGTCAGCAAAAAAAGACCTGAAGCTGACTGTGGCTCAGATCATGAGCTCCTTACTGCAAAATTCAGGGCTAAATGAAAAAAGTAGGGAAAACCACTAGATCATTCAGGTATGACCTAAATCAACTCTCTTATAATTATACAGTGGAGGTGACGAAGAGATTCAAAGAATTAAATCTGGTAGACAGAGTGCCAGAAGAACTATGGACTGAGGTTTGTAACACTGTATAGGAGATGGTGACCAAAACCTTCCCCAAGGGAAAAAAAAAATGCAAGAAGGCAAAGTGGTTGTCTGAGGAGGCCTTATAAATAGCTGAGAAAAGAAGAAAAGCAAAAGACAAAGGAGAAAGGGAAAGATATACCCATCTGAATGCAGAGTTCCAGAGAATAGAAGGAGAGATAAGAAAGCCTTCCTAAGTGAACAATGCAAAGAAACGGAGGGAAAAAATAGGATGGGAACGACTAGATATCTCTTCAAGAAAGCTGGAGATACCAAGGGAACATTTCATGCAAAGATGGGCACAATAAAGGACAGAAATGGCAAGGACCTAATAGAACGAGAAGAGATTAAGAAGAGGTGGCAAGAGTACACAGAACTATACAAAAAAGATCTTTAATGACCCAGATGACTATGATGGTGTGATCACTCACCTAGAACCAGACATCCTAGAGTGTGAAGTCAAGTGGGCCTTAGGAAGCATTATTATGAATGAAGCTCATGGAGGTGATGGAATTCCAGCTGAACTATTTCAAATCCTATAAGATGATGTTGTTAAAGTGCTGCACTCAATACGCAAGCAAATTTGGAAAACTCAGCAGTGGCCACAGGACTGGAAAAGGTCAGTTTTCATTCCAATCCTAAAGAAAGACACTGCCAAAGAATGTTCAAACTACCATACAACTGTGTTCATTTTCCATGCTAGCAGTGCTCAAAGTCCTTTGAGTCAGGCTTCAACAGTATGTGAACTGAGAACTTCCAGATATACAAGCTAGATTTAGAAAAGGCAGAGGAACTAGAGACAAAATTGCCAACATCCATTGGATGATAGAAAAAACAAGTGAGTGTCAAAAAACATCTACTTTTGCTTCATTGACAATGCTAAAGCCTTTGACTGTGTGGATCACAACAACCTTGGAAAATTCTTAAAGAGATGGGAATACCAAACCACCCCAACTGTCCCCTGAGAAACCTGTATGCAGGACAAGAAGCAACAGTTAGAAATGGATATGGAACAATGGACTTCTTCAAAATTGAGAAAGGGGTATGTCAAGGCTGTATATTGTCACAGTGCTTATTTAACTTCTATGCTGAGTATTTCCATGGGGTCGCAAAGAGTCAGACACAACAGAGTGACTGAATTGTTGGGCTGGATGACTCACAAGCTGGAATCAAGTTACCAGGAGAGATATCAACAACCTCAGATATGCAGATGATACCACTCTAATGGCAGAAAGTGAAGAGGAACTAAAGAGCCTCTTGATGAAGGTGAAAAACGAGAGTAAAAAAAGCTGGCTTAAAAATCAACATTCAAAAAACTAAGATCAAGGCATCATCCCATCACTTCATTGCAAATAGATGGATGGGGAAAAAGTGGAAATAGTGACAAATTTTATTTTCTTGGGCTCCAAAATCACTGCAGATGGTGACTGCAGCCATGAAATTAAAAGATGCATGCTCTTTGGAAGAAAAGCCATGACAAACCTTTCATGGTGACAAACCTCACCCCCTTCACTTTCATGAAAGTGAAAGTGAAAGTCCCTCAGTTCTGTCTGACTCTTTGCGACCCCATAGACTATACAGTTCATGGAATACTCCAGGCCAGAATGCTGGAGTGGGTAGCTGTTCCCTCCTCCAGGGGATCTTCCCAACCCAGGAATCAACCCGGGGTCTCCTGCATTATAGGCAGATTATTTACCAGATGAGCTACCAGGGAAGCCTAGACAACATATTAAAAAGTAGTGATATCACTTTTCTGACAAAGGTCTGTATAGTCAAAGCTATGGTTTTTCCAGTAGTCATGCATGGATGTGAGAGTTGGACTATAAAGAAGACTGAGCACTGAAGAATTGATGCTTTTGAATTGTGGTGCTAGAGAAGATTCTTGAGAGTCCCTTGGATAGCAAGGAGATCAAACCAGTCAATCCTAAAGGAAATCAATACTGAATATTCATTGGAAGGACTAGTGTTGAAGCTGAAACTCCAATAGTTTGGCCACCTGATGCAAAGAGCTGACTCACTGGAAAAACCCCAATCCTGGGAAAGACTAAGGGCAGGAGGAGAAGAGGGTGACAGAGGATGAGGTGGTTGGATCCTATCCTTGACTGAATAGACATGAGTTTGAGCAAACTCTGGGAGATAGTGAAGGTGTGCTGCAGCCCATGGGGCCACAAAGAGTCAGATATGACTTAGGGACTGAACAACAACAACACAGTCTGATGGATGGGAAAAATTCCCATAATAAGCTTCTGGGGAATGTTAAAAATTTGGCATTAATATTTTTCAGTGAGACATTTTGGAGAAGTCATAAACCCAGAGTGTTTGTTTCCCCAGTTCCTATCTGGAATCTGGGGACATACGCAAAACAACTTCTCGTAAGCTTTATAGTCAATCACGGACAGCGAACTAGAAAAAAAAAATGAGATATAGATGACATTTTGAACAATCATGAAAAGCACTCAGAAAAATTAGTATCATTCCTAGAGAATCTATGTGCTAGGCTCTGGGAAGATGCTTTTTTTTTTTTACTTCATCTGTCTCTTCAGTTTCAACAAACATTGAGATGTCAATGATAACTCACAGGTATTGCCCCTTGAACTGATTCAGAGTTTGAAGAGCCAGCTTTCTAGTTGAGTGGCCCAGGTAAGTTGCTTCGCTTCTCTGAGCTTCAGTTGACTCTAGAAAGTGTCTCTGAGTCGTCTCATTCCCCTGTTGAGCCCAGCTCATCTTAGGGTGGACCTTAGATAATCTTACCCTCTGGCTGGATTTGAAACATCTCAGGTAAGACAGAAAGATGTGGAAAGGAAAAGAAAAACATGAACACTTTTTCGGTTAAAGGAAAGAAGGAAGGAAGGAGAGAAAGAACGAAGGATGGAAAAGAAGGATGGCGGAAAGAATGGAGCAGGAAGGAAAGGAAGGAAGGGAGAGAGAGAAAGAAAAGAAATTGCTCTTTTATAGACTGCTCAGGGCTACATGTTGTATCTATTTCCCCAACAATCATCCCAGGGGAGGAAAGAGTGACACATGTTACAGCTCACCTCTCAGACCCTGTTCTCACCTGAGTTTTCTCATTGTTTGGCAGGGATCCCTGAGGATCCATCTGGTGTTACTGGACTTCAAAGGGCTAATAATCCAAGGCAAAGCCAAGCAGGTTGGGTCCTGCTTCTTAACCCCTTGAATGCTATGCACTAAATAAATTTATTATCCCCAAAAGAAAAATGTTTATTCATTGCAGCATAAAAGCATTTGCCTCCATTGTCGTGTGCAGACACCATTTTGATCTGATCGAAATATCTAGAAATGTTTTCTCTTTGTGAAATGTATTCTCTCTTTTTTTTTTAAAATCAGACAAAATAGGGTTACCATTGGACAACTTTTAGTTTCACCTGCATTTGTCTCTAGAACAATCTTCTTTTCAATCTTGGAGAAATATAAAAATGGAAAGACTTCCCACAGAAGTCGCTTTCCCACAGAATCAAATTACTTCCTATTAGAAGCCAGGAGATATCTTTTGCCCTGTTCGTGTGTATGTTTGCTCTTTTCAAATGGAAGGGGTTTATCCTGTTTTTATTACAACAGAGTTGCCGTGTAGACTGTGTAAACCCAACATGTTTAGGATAGAGCTTTTATGGAGTTCAAGTTTTGTGTTGTTTCCTGAAAACACCCTCTCCCTCCCTAGCAGCTGTAACTTCCTCTTGGTAGGACACGGGTTTCTTAGGAAACAGATTTTTTTTTTTCTGACTTCAGGGTTATAGCATGTGTCCCAGGCCAAGCCTGTGAATGCATTCTCTTGGCTAGTCTCAGTGATTTTGGAGGGCCCATGTGACCAAAGTTGATTTAATTCAAGGAATACCAGGGCTTACTAATAATATTGAAATATGCTCTTTGCCTTCTTAGATCAGAAGGAGAACATGAGTAGGCAAGGAGATTATTGATATAGTTTTAATATCACAGGAGGAGCCATCTTTAAGGTGAGATGGCATCACAGAAGGTAGAATAGATTAAAAGAAAAATACAGGCATTTGGTGACAGTGCTAAGCGATTGGATAGAGCCTTACTTGATCCTTGCCATGTTTCTGGATTTTTCATTTTTAGAAGGTAATAAATCCCTCTGTTTTGCTTAAATCAACTCAAGTGTGTTTTCTTTAACTGTAAGTAAATGCATTCTCAATGATACAGAAATAAGAACTGGAGGCAGTGGTTCTAGGGTGGGGGTGGGGACTGGGAGTCAACTATGAAATTACCATGAGCATGAGGTAATGGGAGTATCTCCCTCCCCCAAGGGCAGATGTCCTAAGCCTTTCTTCTCAGAGATAAACATGGAGTCTCTGAAATCTCCACCCTCATAAAAATGAGTATAAATATTTCTTGTTTGGTTGTATTGAGATGATTAAAGCCAACATTTTTGTGGGAAAGAAGAGCTAGTCACTGGTGTGTGTGTGTATGTGTGTGTGTGTACAACACAGGCACTGATGGAGAATGGCAGAGTGAGCTAGAGTATGTGCTATTGGCCTTGGCACTTTCCTGGACAGGAGAGTGAGAGCTTGGAAGATGACAGCATTGACCAAGTGTTTGCTGCTGCTGCTGCTAAGTCACTTCAGTCGTGTCCGACTCTGGGTGACCCCGTAGATGGCAGCCCACCAGGCTCCGCTGTCCCTGGGATTCTCCAGGCAAGAATACTGGAGTGGGTTGCCATTTCCTTCTCCGGTGCATGAAAGTGAAAAGTGAAAGTGAAGTTTCTCAGTTGTGTCCGACTCTTCACAACCCCACAGACTGCAGCCTACTAGGCTCCTCCATCCATGGGGTTTTCCAGGCAAGAGTACTGGAGTGGGTTGCCATTGTCTTCTGACCAAGTGTTTAACATCAACTAATTGAGGAATTGGTTGAATTGAAGAACTGAGTTAAAATATAAAGTGTATGGAATAAAATTTTTAAAAATTATATTGAAAGATAAATAGCTATTTAGAAGTATCTTTTACTGGAGAGTTTTGTTTTAAAGACAAGAGGGTCAAAAGTCATATCATATTATCAGGCATCTAAAACAACATTTTTCCCCTTAAGGTCTGCCACAGCAATTTAAGCAGAGTAAAAAGGCAAAGCCAGAGGCCTGAAAGGAGTCTGAAAAATGAAGGTGAGCAATCAGAGGTGTAAAGAAATGCAAGGAAGCTTTGCTTTCGTCGGCATTTATGAAACCTGATGGGATCTTATTCATAACCAGGATGCAAGCAGTTCTATCAGGGCATTAGAATTCAAGAGAGCTAATTTGGGAGAATTAAAAAAAAAAATCTAGTGAGTATGGTATTGAAGGAGGGAATACTAAAACCCAGGAGAAGGGCAGGCTGCTGGAGTATCCACCATAATTAAAGCAGATTACAATTGCTCTGAGAAAAGAAGAACGCAAAGAGTAAGAATATCCAATGTGCCTGCTCAGGACTGATGGGAGGCTCTGTGATGGCAGTGAGGAAATTGGGAGGGAACCCTAGAGAAATTTCTCATAATACCTATTCTTTTTTTTTTTTTTTAGAGGAAATGATAATTATGACAAAAACCAGAATGAATAAGCTGAATAAAGTAGCTAAGGTAAGGAAGAGGCATTTGTGTCTCTTGTGGGAAGCAAAGCAAGCAAGGCCACTAACTATGACTCCAAATCAATGAGATAATACTCTGTTTTTAAACTCTTTTAAAATGAGGGGCACGAAAAAAATACAGACACCTCTGTTATAGTCACAAAGCAGGAAAAAATAATTTTGAACAGGTACACTGACATAGTTGGAAAACAGCTGATCTAGATGACAGACACAGGATAGATGACAAATTTAGACCCACTGAATTTTTTCTCACCCTGAGGAGTGGGAAAGGGAGTGTGGAGAAGACTTTGAATGTTTGGTAGTTACTTTAATTTCTGGTTTTTACTTTTTTTTAAGTAGCTACATCAGAAAAGCTACCTGTTCTTTCTATAGGTAGAAATTCTATAATGATAGAATAAAATTAAGCAAACACGTCAATCCATTTATGAAAACTGAGGGATATTAACATATAAGCAAAAATGTGTAACGTGGAAAGACAGAAGTGAATATCTACAAGACTATGGATATAAACCTGGAAAAAACTCCTTGAAAGGTCTGGCAATACCACCTTAATGATATGCAAAATTATTCCATTGAACTTCACACATTTATCAGCATGACAACCACACCAGTCATAGAAATGACCATGCAGCAAACTGTCTTCAGTAGATGCCCTGATGCTCTCTAAGAAGATGCTCTCAAAGTGCATAGGTTAATCAGCTGCCATCTCATATTTGTGGAGTAGCTATCATATGCAGGGCAACATTTATGGGTAATTTCTACCCTCAAGAAGCATGTAATCTAGTTGGAACAATGTTACACAAAAGTAGCTAACAGTGTAAAACATCAAATCCTAAGTGTACTTCTCACTTAGGAGGTAAGAGCAAAGATGGAATCAGAGTCAAAGACTCAGAAATAGGAGACCATAGCAATTTAGGCAGGAGTAAAGAAACAGAATTATCCAGTATATTTTTTAAAGGAGGAATTAGGAGATAATAATGAGTTTATCTGGAGAAGGCAATGGCAACCCACTCGAGTACTCTTGCCTGGAGAATCCCATGGATGAAGGAGCCTGGTAGGCTGCAGTCCATGGGCTCACTAAGAGTTGGACACGACTGAGCAACTTCACTATCACTTTTCACTTTCATGCATTGGAGAAGGAAATGGCAACCCACTCCAGTGTTCTTGCCTGGAGAATCCCTGGGACGGGGGAGCCTGGTGGGCTGCCATCTATGGGATCGCAGGGAGTTGGACACGACTGAAGCGACTTAGTAGCAGCAGCAGCAATGAGTTTATCAATCTTCCTAGAGTAGAATGTAAAAGTGAGCATTGACTGAGATTTCACCAAACATAAGAAATTAAAATGGACTATAAGTCTGAAAGTGAACTATAAAGCAATAAAACTTCTAGAAGAAAACATGTGAAAATATTTTCATATTTTCATAATCTTGGGGAAGGGAAAAATTTCCTAACCAGGATACCAAAAGTGCTAATCATAAAATAAAAGATTGATAAATTAAACTGTTTATGTCAATCAAAAATGCCATTAAGAAAATAAAAAGATGAGCCTGAGAAAAGATATTTGTATCTATATCTATATATATACATATATTTTAAATATATGTGAAATATCTGGCCAAGAAGGTGCATCTAGAATATATCAAGAGCTTCTATAAATGGTAAGAGAAGATGATTTTCCAATTTAAAAAGTGGGCAAAAAACTTGAACAGGCAGTTCATTAAAAATGATATTCAAATGGATAACATGCACATGTAAATGTCATCAATATAATTACTTAGTAGGAAAATCAAAATGAAAATTTAATGAGATACTACTACAAATTAAATTGTTAAAATGTAAAGGACTTACAATGCTAAGTGTTGACAAAGATGTAGAGTAAATGGAGTTTTCTTATTACTTGCTGTTTGGAATAGAAATTGTTTTAATTACTTTGGAAAACTGGTAGTTTCTATGAATCTGAATATTCATACACATGATAACCCAGAAAGTCTACTCCTTGGAGTATATCCAGTAGAAATAAGTGCTCATGTTTACAAAAAGACATCTACAAGAACATTCATTCGAGTTTTATTCATAATAGTGAAAATATATTCGTCCATCAATCAAAGAAAAATTAGGAAATTATGTAATATTCACATGATGAAACATTATGTGTGTTGAAAAAGAACAAGCAACTCTGTAGTGATATCTCATGTTGTGTTAAAGAATAATGTTCAGTGAAAGAAGCTAGATACAAAAGAATACACACTATACAATGCATTTATGTGAAGATCAGAGGAGGCAAAACTAACCTAGAGATATAATCGTCAGAATAGTGGTAATCTTTGGGGAGAACGGTCTGGGAGGGGAATGAGGGAGCTTTCTGAGAAACTAATAATGATCTGCAACTCAATTCCAATAATAATTTCTCAGGCAAATACATGTGTAAATATTTACTGAGTTGTACACTTAGGATTTGTATCCTTTCCTGTATGTAATTAACACCTCAATTAAAGGGGAATAGTGGAAAATAAAATGAAGAGGAAATTATGATGAGAATATATGTAAAGTGTCTCACATAACAGACAATGAATATCTATTCTTTTCCAATTCGTTCAAGGTTTAGGGCTCAAATTGCCAGGGGGGTTGAATGACAGAAAGAGGAGTATGGATTCTGCTTTGGAGGTGATAAGAAGACATTGTAGATTATTGGACCACAGTTGATTTTGTAGAAATCTGGGGGGGGAAATGGAAAGGAGAGGGGAAAGGGGGCTAGAAAGACTCATTAAGAACTGCTATGAAGATGCAACAAGAGGATATTCAGGATGTACACTGTCTGTTTTCCAAGCTTCAGTTCAGTTCAGTCGCTCAGTAGTGTCCAACTCTTTGTGACCCCATGAATCGCAGCACGCCAGGCCTCCCTGTCCATCACCAACTCCCAGAGTTGACCAAACCCATGTCCATTGAGTCGGTGATGCCATCCAACCATCTCATCCTCTGTTGGCCCCTTCTCCTCCTGCCCTCAATCCTTCCCAGCATCAGGGTCTTTTCCAATGAGTCAACTCTTCACATCAGGTGGCCAAAGTTTTGGAGTTTCAGCTTCAACATCAGTCCTTCCAATGAACACCCAGGACTGATCTCCTTTAGGATGGACTGGTTGGATCTTCTTGCAGTCCAAGGGACTCTCAGAGTCTTCTCCAACACCACAGTTCAAAAGCATCAATTCTTCGGTGCTCAGCTTTCTTCACAGTCCAACTCTCACATCCATACATGACTCCTGGAAAAACCGTAGCCTTGACGAGATGGACGTTTGTTCTCAAAGTAATGTCTCTGCTTTTTAATATGCTATCTAAGTTGGTCATAACTTTCATTCCAAGGAGTGTCTTTTAATTTCATGGCTGCAGTCACCATCTGCAGTGATTTTGGAGCCCCCCAAAATAAAGTCTGACACTGTTTCCACTGTTTCCCCATCTATTTCCCATGAAGTGATGGGACTGGATGCCATGATCTTAGTTTTCTGAACGTTGAGCTTTAAGCCAACTTTTTCACTCTCCTCTTTCACTTTCATCAAGAGGGTCTTAAGTTCCTCTTCACTTTCTGCCATCAGGGTGGTGTCATCTGCATATCTGAGGTTATTGATATTTCTCCCGGCAATCTTGATTCCAGCTTGTGCTTCTTCCAGCCCAGCGTTTCTCATGATGTGCTCTGCATATAAGTTAAATAAGCAGGGTGACAATATACAGCCTTGACATACTCCTTTCCCTATTTGGAACCAGTCTGTTGTTCCATGTCCACTTCTAACTGTTGCTTCCTGACCTGCATACAGGTTTCTCACGAGGCAGGTCAGGTGGTCTGGTATTCCCATCTCTTTCAGAATTTTCCACAGTTTATTGTGATCTACACAGTCAAAGGCTTTGGCATAGTCAATAAAGCAGAAATAGATGTTTTTCTGGAACTCTCTTGCATTTTTGATGATCCAGCGGATGTTGGCAATTTGATCAAAGGAACTCTGCCTTTTCTAAAACAAGCTTGAACACCTGCAAGTTCATGGTTCATGTATTGCTGAAGCCTAGTTTGGAGAATTTTAAGCATTACTTTGCTAGTGTGTGAGATGAGTGCAATTGTGCAGTAGTTTGAGCATTCTTTGGCATTGCCTTTCTTTGGGATTGGAATGAAAACTGACCTTTTCCAGTCCTGTGGCCACTGCTGAGTTTTCCCAATTTGCTGGCATATTGAGTGCAGCACTTTCACAGCATCATCTTTCAGGATTTGAAATAACTGAACTGGAATTCCATCACCTCCATTAGCTTTGTTCGTAGTGATGCTTTCTAAGGCTCACTTGACTTCACATTCCAGGATGTCTGGCTCTAGGTGAGGGATCACACCATCATGATTATCTGGGTCGTGAAGTCCGAGGTCAGGGGCGGCGGCCGGGAGGAGCTACCCCACATCCAAGGTAAGGAGCAGTGGCTGCACTTTGCTGGAGCAGCCGTGAAGGGATACCCCACATCCAACGTAAGAGAAAACCAAGTAAGATGGTGGGCACTGAGAAAGGGCGTCAGAGGGCAGACAGACTGAAACCACAATCACAGACAACTAGCCATTCTGATTACATGGACCGCAGCCTTGTCTAACTCAGTGAACCTAAGCCATGCCGTGTAGGGCCACCCAAGATGGACGGGTTATAGTGGAGAGGTCTGACAGAATGTGGTCCACTGGAGAAGGGCATGGCAAACCACTGCAGTATTCTTACCTTGAGAACCCCATGAACAGTATGAAAAGGCAAAAAGATAGGACATTGAAACTCGCCAGGTCAGTAGGTGCCCCATATGCTACTGGAGATCAGTGGAGAAATAACTACAGAAAGAAGGAAGGGATGGACCCAAAACAAAAACAACACCCAGCTGTGGATGGGACTGGTGATTGAAGCAAGGTTCAATGCTGTAAAGAACAATATTGCATAGGAACCTGGAATGTTAGGTCCATGAATCAAGGCAAATTGGAAGTGGTCAAACAGGAGGACAAGAGTGAACTCGACATTCTAGGAATCAGTGAACTAAGATGGACTGGAATGGGTGAATTTAACTCAGATGACCATCATATCTACTACTGTGGGCAGGAATCACTTAGAAGAAATGGAGTAGCCATCATGGTCAACAAAAGAGTCTGAAATGCAGTACTTGGATACAATCTCAAAAACGACAGAATGATCTCTGTTTGTTTCCAAGGCAAACCATTCAATATCACGGTAATCCAAGTCTATGCCCCAACCAGTAACACTGAAGAATGTAAGGTTGAATGGTTCTATGAAGACCTACAAGACCTTCTAGAACTAACACCCAAAAAAGATGTCGTTTTCATTATAGGGGACTGGAATGCAAAAATAGGAAGTCAAGAAACACCTGGCATAACAGGTAAATTTGGCCTTGGAGTACAGAATGAAGCAAGGCAAAGACTATTAGAGTTCTGCCAGGAGAACGCACTGGTCAAAGCAAACACCCTTTTCCAACAACACAAGAGAAGACTCTACACACTGATATCACTAGATGGTCAATACCGTAATCAGATTGATTGTATTCTTGCAGCCAAAGATGGAGAATCTCTATACAGTCGGCAAAAACAAGACTGGGAGCTGACTGTGGATCAGATCATGAACTCCTTATTGCCAAATTTCAAGCTTAGGCTACAATTTCAAATCAATTTTAATTTAAAAATCATTTTAAATTATTTTTCATCAGGAGATAATTGCTTTACAATATTGTGTTGGCTTCTGTCATACAACAAACTGAACCAGCCATAAGTATACATATGTTCCCTCCCTCTTGAACCTCCCCCAACCCCTCACCCCATCCTACCCCTCTAGGTTATTACAGAGCCCCGCATGGAGCTCCCTGCATTACATAGCAGAGTTGAATAATTTTTATTGGGAGATTGCAGCTATCTGGTTCTCTAAGATTCAAGGTAATGGGTAGTTCCCAGTTGGACTGAAGTTGCCCGGTGGAAGGTACAGTGACAAGAGAAGTCACCATAGACCCAATCAGCTATGTTTTAGACGTATGTAATGTATATGTTTCAATGCTACTCTCTCAATTCATCTCACTCTCTCCTTCTTCCTCTGTGTCCAAAAATCTGTTCTCTATGTCTGCGTCTCTATTCTTGCCCTGCAAATAAGTTCCTCAGTACCATTTTTCTAGTTTCTATTTATATGTGTTGATATGATACTCATTTTTCTCTTTCTGACTTATTTCACTATGTATAACACACTCTAGGATCATCCATTTCAGTAGAACTAACTCAAATGCTTTCCATAATATTGTGCTTGAAATTCCATTTGCATTTGTATTTAGGAAGTTCGGTGTTTCATTTTTGAAGTCCACCCAGTTCTGAGTTGTCCATGAACTCTGGGGGACTGTACTGTCTGAAGAACCATTCCACACTTCAGGCTCCAGATGTCGCTGTTGAAGACTGGTCTAGCACTAGCGGGGATGCAGTGCACTGTGCATGCCTTTCCAGGGGAATCAGAATAATGGGTTTTTAATTCAACTTCACTTCTTTAGGTATATATTTATTCACACTGCAACGCTGATTCAGGGTGGCTGGATCTAGAGAGGCTTCTAGATACAGATACGGGCTATGCTACAGCCAGTTCTCCAACCCAAACCGTAGGTATTTGGGTTGAGTTTAAGTCAGCAAGCAGGTCCCTCATACCAACTGGTAGGTTTTTCTTTGGGGGTCTGTGGGGACTTCTCATCATTGTACCTTCCACAGAGCAACTTCAGTCCAACATGGGAACTACTGGTTACCTTCAATCTTAGAGAACCAGACAGCCTCAATCTGCTGATAAAAATTAGTCAACTGTGCTTCCAGATCTAAGGGATATGAAAGGACTCCCAGAGGCACCGTCTTTTCAAGCCACTATAAGGTTTTACGATGGACCTTTTTCTATGGTGATGAATCTTTACTCTCCCTTCCCACATTTTCTTAACAAAAAAGGCTCACTCAAGTGAAGTCTTTCATAATGATAAAATCTGCCCCAGATTATTTGATGTTTTCATCTGTGAGCAAAGAAGCAGCTGAAATTATTTCTAAAATTCTATCTCAGCAAGTAAGTACATTGTTACATAAATAAGCTTTGTTAAAAAAATAATAAAAGATTTAAAAAATGAAAAATCAAATGACCTAAATTAAGTTCATTGACTTTTATTTAAATATAATAAATGATTAAAAATTCTTATGTACCATCTGCTAAAACAATAGATGGCATATTTTAGATAAAGAATAAATCAAACTAGGATTTAGATATGGCTATTTAAAGAGGATAATGTGAAAATAAGTAGCAGGGAGTAATATTATAGATTATAGTGGAATAAGAACTTACTTTGAAGCTGGAAAAACTGACTTCAAACCCTAGCTCTACTGTTCATGAGCTGTGTGACCTTATATAGTTTATGAACTTCTTGGAGCCTCAATTTTCACATGTAAACAAACAAAACATCTTCAGGAATTGATGTGAGGATCCAGTGAAAAAATATCTGTGAAAACATCTATCACAGTCTGTCCTAGAGCAAAATGTCAGTCAGTTTTGTAAACTGAAATCTGATTGGGAGTGGAAGAAGAAGCTTTTTAACAGATGAGTTTCAAAGTCAGTAGTAAGTTCCTATTGGATTATTCCTTTGCCTTTGTTAGTAATTTGGAAAATGAAGCAAAGCAGATAAAGGTGACAGTAAATTATAAGGTTGAAATTGTGGAGTCAATTATGAGGTATAGTTTTAAAAGAACATTAATTGTCTAAATAGGTGATCCTTTGCTTAGACCTACCATGGGTACATTGGATGAGGTGGCAGAAAATGCCCCAGACACAATTAGAAACAGACCTACAGTCCTTGGGGCTCAGTGCAGGAAACAGAGACTCCTGCCTTTTAAAAGCTAGGCTACCATATTTTCATGAACTTCAACAGCACAATGAAGGAAAATATAGACTTCATAGCAGGATAATCACAAATGGTTATTCGAAAGAATTTATAAAGAAGAGATTAAATAGAAGTCTGTGTAACCAGATTGCACAGTGATAGAGTCTACACAGGAGATGCGACAAAGTCATCAAGTGTTTGGGATGGGGACAAAGAAAATTAACCAAGAGCAGGAAGAACAATAAAATAAACTTAGTATAAAATAGCATCATTAGGGAAAAGAACTAAACTTTGAGTAGTACTTAGGCTTGATTTTAGAAAATAAAAATGGCCTTTCTGACAGATAGAGCTTCATTTAGTGTAAGACAATATAAAATAGAAAAAAAAAAAGGCACCCATGGAAAAGTTAATAATTGCCATCTCTTGGGAGTTTTCAAAATTATTTTTATGTCAAATAGAAGTTGGGGAGCTATGGTAGTTATTTATAAAGGGTTTTTGATTGGAAACACGAATGGTTTGTTTTTTCCTCCTCAAGGTATCATGATAATGATTGAATGATGTGTCACCAGAAAGCCTGAGAATCTGGGTAGTTACATAGAGAACTTTTCTTTTTTTCTGTTTTTTTTTTTTTTGTTTTCTATTGGAGTATAGTTACTCTACAATATTGTGTTAGTTTCTAATGTACTACAAAGTCAATCAGCTATATGTTTACACACATCCCCTCTTTTTTGGATTTCCTTCCCATTTATGTCAACATAGAGCACCGAGTTCCCTGTGCTAAACAGTAGATACTTATTAGTTATCTATTTTATACAAACCTTTTCTTTTACATTTCTTCTGTGAAAAATTTCAATGAGGTAGGTATTCTTTACCTGGTTCAAATGTGTATATCTCTGTCATTCGTTGTCTCTATGTGTCAGCAAGAGAAAGGAGTTTTTCTTTTCTTGTTCTAATTCTTGGAGCTCTCAGAATGCAAGTAAGTGATCCTTTTAACATGGCAGCATCACCAAGTCTTGATCTTCTCTCCTCTAAGGCTCCTGACCGCCACTCCACCTCTGCCATTCACTCCTACAGGTAGTGTAGACCTTACCTATGGGTAAAACCCTGAATGATCTCATTCCCATGTATCCAGTATCACATCTTGTCTCTGCAGATGACTCCTCTGGTCCATCTCCTACAATTCTTTAACCCTATTGGGACCTCTGATAAATAGATCCTACCAGCTTTCCCTGACTTCCCTCACTACCCAGCTTACATTCCGTGTTTCATTACTACAGTCACTCCCTTGCTCATGCTTTCACCTCTTCCCTCATCTCTAGCATCTGTCCTATGTCTGCTTTCATTGTGAGTAATTTTTTTAAAAACTTAAGTAAGTCTGTTTCTTTCGCAAAGACTCCAGTGTTCCCCATTTTTCTTATCAAAAAACCAATAGCTACAATGGAAAAGTTAATGAATGCTCTCTGCTTCGTAGTTTTCTGGCAGAAACTAATGAAAAACTTTGAGAGGAAAGCATTCCTAATTTAGAACTTGGTGATTTTCATAAACGAAGATCATTTAAATATGAACACACAACCTAAAAAAATCTCCAGACATACAAGGAAACATGCCAACATGAGTGAGTGTCACCTGAAACAGCACAGATCTAAACTTCAAAGGATGTCAGTTATTTAATTTGGTAGGTATACAATATAAAATGTAAAAGTAAATAAAATATATATAATATTAAAAAAATAAGAGCCAAAAAATGAGTAAATTTCTAAGAGACCTTAAATATCTCCTGACGTTTTTTGAAAAAAATAAAGCAAACTGAAAATTTAAAGATAAACTTATTACTACAACTAGAAGCAGACGCTGGTGGAGAAAGAATTAGTAAACTGAAATGTAGATCTGAATAAATTAAGCATGGTGTTTTCAGAGATAAGAAGATAGAAAATATGAAAGAGAAATTAAGAGACATGGGAGACAGTGTAAATTCTAACAGACATCTAACAGGAGTCTTTTTTAAAAAAACAGTGAATAAAGAGGTTGGAATAATCAAGGAGTTAACAGCTTGGGATTTCATGGACTAATGAAAGAAATGAATCTATGACAAAGGAAGGAAAATTTTACCATGCTGTATAAAGAAGAAGGGCTTCTCCATTGGCTCAGTGGGTAAAGAATCTACCTGCAACACAGGAGACACCGAAAACATGGATACAATCCCTGTGTTGGTAAGATCCCCTGGAAGAGGAAATGGCAGCCCATTCCAGTATTCTTGCCTGGGAAGTCCTATGGACAGAGGAGGCTGGTGGGCTATATAGTTCATGGGGGTCACATAGAATCAGACATGACTGAGCAGCAGCAGCATAAATAAGAAGACAACCATATCGAGACATATTATAGTGAATTTTCAGATTATTGGAGACCCAAAATATCTCAATATCAGCCAATGAGAAAAGAATACTTGTAAAGGAACAACAGTTTACTGACAACACATTTTGCTCAGCAATAAGACACAATAAAAGCAGAAAATAAAGTATTGAAATAAAATACCATACACCTAGAATTGTGTACCTAGAAAATTATTTTTTCAAAAAAATGAGGAGAATAGAAAAAACTTTTAGGATTAAAAAAGAAAAAGTATGTTGATATCATGTTTATCATCAGCAAATCTTCATTAAAGAAATTTCTAAGGAATATGTTTCAGAGATAATAAAAATAATCCCAGGAAGAATGGTTGAAATGTAAGATAAATGTATGTTATATATATTAATTTACAATAATATATAATTTATGGAATTAAAAAAGATATGCTTAAAATACTAGGCAGTACTACTAGAATGTAAGTCAAGAGTTGGGTGGCTCAGAGAAACAATGTTAAGGTATTCATATTTTTCAGAGTAAGACACTATTAAAATTACACTTTGTTAAGTTATTTACTAAGATCATGGCATCTGGTCCCATCACTTCATGGGAAGTAGATGGGGAAACAGTGCAAACAGGGTCAGACTTTATTTTTTTGGGCTCCAAAATCACTGCTGATGGTGATTGCAGCCATGAAATTAAAAGATGCTTACTCCTTGGAAGGAAGGTTATGACCAACCTAGATAGCATATTGAAAAGCAGAGACATTACTCTGCCAACAAAGGTCCATCTAGTCAATGCTATGGTTTTTCCAGTGGTCATGTATGGATGTGAGAGTTGGACAGTGAAGAAAGCTGAGCACCGAAGAATTGATGCTTTTGAACTGTGGTGTTGGAGAAGACTCTTGAGAGTCCCTTGGACTGCAAGGAGATCCAACCAGTCCATCCTAAAGGAGATCAGTCCTGGATGTTCATTGGAAGGAATGATGCTGAAGCTGAAACTCCAATACTTTGGCCACCTGATGTGAAGAGTTGACTCATTGGAAAAGACCCTGATGCTGGAAAGGATTGAGGGCAGGAGGAGAAGGGGACGACAGAGGATGAGATGGTTGGATGGCATCACTGACTCGATGGATATGGGTTTGGGTAAACTCTGGGAGTTGGTGATGGACAGGGAGGCCATGCATGCTGCGATTCATGGGGTCTCAAAGAGTTGGACACGACTGAGCGACTGAACTGAACTGAAGTTAGTATGCATGATAAAAATTTCAAAAGTGACCTTTAAATTATAGAAATAGCAAACATAACTTATACACCAGTAAAAGGGGAAACATAATAAAAGAAAAACTTAATCAATTACAAGAAATGAAAAGTAAGAATAAAATAAGTCAGATGATAAAAACAATCTAACATTACTATTATAATACATACAGACTAAATATTCTAGTTAAATGACAGACTGTCATACTGAACAAAAATAAAATCTACTGATACTCTGTTACAAGTGAATGCTCAGTCATGTCCAACTCTTTGCAACCCTGTGAACTGTAGCCTGCCAGTCTCCTCTGTCCATGGAATTTCCCAGGCAAGAATACTGGAGTGTGCTACCATTTCCTCCTCCAGGGGATCTTCCGGACCCAGGAATCAAACCTGCCAGTGTCTCTGGCATTGGCAGGTGGGTTCTTTACCACTGAGCCAACAGGGAAGCCCAGTGTTATAAGAGGTACAACCAAAGTTTACAGATATAGAAAGGTTGAAATTGAATGCATGAAAAAATAATAGGCAAATATTAACCACAATAAAAGTGGAATAGCTATGTGAACATCAAACAAAATAGATTTTAAGGGAAAAATTGAAACATTGTTGGGGAGTAAGATCACCTATATAATGATAACAATTTCAATTTACCAGGAATGTATAACTATTTCATGCTTGTGTTGACTCAATAAAGAAAACTCAAAATATTAAAATAATAATTTATAGAGTTATAGGGATAAATGGAGGGCTTTCCCGCAGATTCAGAGGTAAATGAACCTACCTGCAGTGCAGGAGACATGTGCAGGAGACCTGGGTTCGATCCCTGGGTTGGGAAGATCGCCTGGAGAAGGAAATGGCTACTCATTCCAGTATTCTTGCCTGGGAAAATTCCATGAAAGAGGAGCATGGTGGGCTACATACAGTCAGTCCATACGGTCGCAGAGTCAGACATGACTGAAGTGACTCAGTACGCATGCAATACAAAGAGCTTTTACCTTATTTTCTCAATAATTAAATAATACTTATTAAGGCACTCCACTGACACATTCATATGTAATAATTTTACAGTAATCTTGATTAATTAAAACACCCCAAAGAACTTTTATTTATGTGAGTTATAATTGTCAATAATTATAGAATTAGAAATTAAATTTTTGCAACATTTATTAATTCATTTAAAAACAATACACCCATCATATATTAACCTCATATTTTAATAAAAGTATTTTCCCAAACTAAAGAACTTAGTGAGAAGCATGGAATTATTTCTATTTTCACTATTGAAAATCTCTTTAATGTCTGATTTAGGAGAAGAGAACTAGATTAGATTCTCATGTCTGCTTCTGCCTTCAATCTGCTATGGTACATTAGTTTGGATGAAATATATAAAGAATATCTGGCTTCACACAGACATGTATTGGGGAAAGGAGAATATTTTAACAGCCCTTTTATATAACTGTGAGAAGTTTTCTTTGATACTATGCCAAACCTCTGCTAGTGGTAATCTTTTAAAGGTTAGTTGCAAAGTGGAATCTGAAACCACATCAATGAATCTTTCATGGTCTGTTACCCTAAGATCCATTGGTATGTCTTACACTTTGAATGGATATTTTACCTGTGTGTGATTTTGTAAGATCATGTATTGATAATGTGAAAAACACTGGTACATTAAGTAACAAAGATCTTTTGAGTGTTGATATGTTTTATTATATTGTATGGGTACAAATTCATTTGTTAATATAACCACTGATGTCACTGGAACAGCCTTTAAGTATTGGGAAGCTGTCAAACTCATTGACAGATATAATACTGAATTCTAATTTTATTTGAAAACTCTAATTTTAACATTGGTAATAAATATTGAGGACAGGAGAAGAAGGGGACGACAGAGGATGAGATGGTTGGATGGCATCACCGACTCAATGGACATGGGTTTGGGTGGACTCCGGGAGTTGGTGGTGATGGACAGGGAGGCCTGGCTGCTGTGGTTCATGGGGTTGCAAAGAGCTGGATATGACTGAGCAACTGAGCTGAACTGAATAAATATTTTTGGTTGTTTTGAAGCTCATTTCATTCAATTTTGAGAAAATGTTTGCCAAGTAGTCCAAGCTGAGAACCCATAGTTTGTCCAGCTTTTCTGTAATGTTAAAATGGTGTGCCATGATGAAAAAGACTAGTTAATGCTTGCAGCTCCAACAATCATATATACTTAAGTACTGAGTGAATTATCATACTTTAAAATACAGCATAAGTGTTTTATGTATAAATCCCAATTCAACAAAATAATACAAAAAAGATGTAACCATGGATCAAAATGCAATAAAATAATAATTTTTACTGTTTTATTAAAGATGTTCTTAATTAAAACTGACACTTATTTTTGTAGTGAGGGTACACTGGTAAGGAGCACAATGACCACTGCCGTGATTTGTTCTGAGATGTCAGCAATTTTATCTACCCTTGCTTTTGCACTGTCAGTTCAAGGTAACACAATGTAAAAGTCATATAACATTCTAGAATTATTATATAAAAATAATTTTGACCTTACCTCTTTACATCAGGGACCCTCCCAGAAATCTCAGACCACAGATTGAAGATCAAAAAGTAAGGCCAGGGGTCAATAAACTATAGCCCAAGGGCCAAATCTTGCCTCCATTTTTGTAAATAAAGTATATTGGAATAAATCATGCTACAATGGCATGAACTGAATAGATATAATAGAGGCTATATGGCTCACAGAGCCTTAAATATTTGCTATCTGGTACTTTATAAAAAATAATTACCAACACCTGAATTAAGTTATAACAATGGAGTTAATCCTTCAAATGTATGTTAAAGCCATAACGGTCATCAGAAGTTAATGTAAAAATAAAATGATAATGTAATATAAAGGATGAGTAAAAACAAGTGTTAATTCTTTGAGAACAAATGAAATCCAAAAACCTCCAATAAGACTGATTTAAAAAGGGAAAGGCTTATCATCAATATTAATGATGATAAAATGGAACTAAGATATAGCAAAATATTTAAAACATAACAGAAAACTATGATAACTTTATGTTAATAAATTTTAAACTAGAAACAGAAAGAATAAATATCAAGAAAATCTGAATTGCAAAAGCTGACAAAAGAAGATATAGAAAATCCAAGTAGTACTATCATAATTTAAAACAAAACAGAACAAAACACTGTGCTCATGGTTAAAAATCTCACCTAGAACATATTAGGAATAGGTGGTTTTACAGACAAGTTCTATAAAATATTCAAGGACAAAGTCTTCCAACATTAAATTTTTCTAGAAAAGAGAAAAAAGGGAATACTCTCCAATTATTATTTACAAAGTTAGAATTCCTTAGTTTAAAACAAAGACAAGAGTAGAGGAATTAAGGTAAATTAGTGCACAGTTCCACTCATAATTATGAGTTTGACAATTTGACTTATTAGAAAACTAGATATAGTCATTATGAGAAAGAAAGTCAGTATGATAAGTTTAACTTATCCTAAGAATGCAAGGAAGGCTTGAAGTTTAGAGGCTTGATCAATAGAATTACTTCAGTAATAGATTAAATGAAAAAACTATGAATTTTTTTGATAAGTGAAAAAGCATTTGAGAAAATTCAGTATTCATTCATGATTTAAAATTTAAACAAAATTTTTAGCAAACTGTGAGCAAAGTGAACTTCCTTCCTAGAAAAAACTATCATAAACATCATGGAATTAATGTTTATTAACTGTCAGAAATAAGAAGCATAAGCTTTAAAATCCAGAAGTAGACAAAAATGCCCATTGTTTCTAATTCTACTCAACATTTTTCTGAAGGACTTAGCCATTACAATAATAAAATATTTTTTTAAAGTTAAGTTAAAATTGGAAAAGAAGAAACAGAATTATCATTATTCTCAAATTATGTTATTTTTTATATAGAAAAAACAAAGTAATCTGTAGATATATTTGGAATTAATATAAATGTTTATTTACTAAATGGCTGGATATACAACCAATATATAAAAATAAATCATATGTCTGTACAGGGGAAACAAAAATGAAAACACACTTTAAATATATATATATGTTTGTGTGTGTATATATATATATATATATATAATTTCAAAAAAATATAAGATACCTAGGAATAAGTCAAACCAAAATTTTACAATCTGTTTGGAAAAATTTAAAACATTAATGAAATACATAGAAAATCTAATAAATGGCGAGATAATCCATGATCTTGGATACGAAATGTCAATAATGTAAGGATTTCAGTAATTCCCAATTTTAACTATAGTTTATGCAATTAAAAAAAAATTCCCAAAGGAACTTAACAGAGTAATTCTAAAATTTACATGTGAGACAGACCCAAGAATTGTCAAAGTCTTTCTGAAGCAGAATAACGACCTAGAGGATTTTGCCCTTCCATATATCAAGATATATTATAAATATATAGTATCTTGAACAGTGTGCTAGCACAGGGATAATCAGATTGATCAATTTAACAGAATTAGGAACTCAGATAAATCCATACATACATGGAAACCTTACAGAGTTTGACCACTGTGACACAGGTGGCATAACAGCTCGCTGGAGAAATGTGGACTACACAGTAAATGGTACCTAGACCACTAATTATCTGTACCTCAGGTTGTTCACAAAAACAAATTCCAGATGGATTAAAACTGAATTAGTAAAGGCAAAACGTTAACATTCTTAGAAGGATATATAATACAACAGTTTTGTTGCTAGAAAAAGATTTGTGAGCTTATTTTTGTTCATCATAGAACAATAATGAAAGTGTATATCTTTTTATACCACAGACTTGGAGAGATTTGTAATAAGTATGCTATGAACTGAATTATATCTCCTCCAAATTCATGTGTTGAAGCTTTAACTTCCCCTATGAAGTTATTTGGAGTTGGAACCTTTGTGAGGAAATTAAAGTTAGATGAGATCATCAGGTTGCGGCTCTTATATGGGATCAGTGCCCTTGTAAGAAGAGATACAAGAGATGCTCACTCTCTCTCTCAGATAAAGAGGAAAGTAGCCGTCTACAAGCCAGGAAGAGACCTCTCACCGGAAACTGACCATTGCTATACAATGATCTCACATTTCTAGCCTCCAAAATTGTGAGAAATAATTTTCTGTTACTTGAGCCAGCTTATGGAATTTTGTTATGAGAGTCTAAACTAAGACAACAAAAAACAAACAACATATTGATAATCTGACTATATAAAAAAACTTTCACAGTCAATAAGAAAAAAAGTCACCCCAAATTAAAAATGGGTAAAATATTTGAACAGGCATATCACAAAGAAGGGTCTTCCCTGGTGCTTCAATGGTAAATAATCCACTGCCAGTGCAGGAGATGTGGGGTTTGATCCCTGCATTGGAAATATTCCTTGGAGAAGGAAATGGCGAATTACTCCAGTATTCTTGCCTGGAAAATCTCAGGGACAGAGGAGCCTGGTGGGCTACAGTCCATGGGGTCGCAAAGAGCTGGACATGACATAGAAACTAAACAATAACAATCACAAAGAAGAAACACATAAGGCAAATGTTGCATGAAAAATTGCTCAAAATCATACTAATACAAAGTTAAGACTGTGATGAGATATAATTCATATACGTATTAAACTGGAAAAAATTAAGAAGTCTAATAATACCAACTATAGTGAGGATGTGGTACAATAGACTTATTTTTGCTATTCAGACTAAAAGTTGGCTTGACTATTTTGAAAATCCACACTGTGAAATCAACAGTTCCATACTCTAAAAGCTGGCAATCCTTTGCCTAGACAAAGTATACGTAACAGCAAAGGTTTCTGTCCTATGTGTAGTTGAAGAGTGCTGTGTCAAGGAGAAGTCACAGGTGTACTGTTGGGGTTGCTGACTGGGAGTGGGGCAGCTGCAGTCCTCCAGCCTATGAAAACAACTGGGAAGCACCGTACAAGAACTTCTCGCTATGTGTACCAAGAGAAGTAACTCACCGGGAAGAGGATGGTGGTATAATAATAGATGGAAGAATGGAATACTATACAGCATTGGAAGTGGATGAACTCTAGCTGCACACATGGATACTCAAGCAACAAAAACAAGCTTCAAAAAGTTACATCATACCAATAACATTTTTATAAAAGTCATTACAAATAAAAGCAAAAAAATATTGTTTAGTAACACATATACATATATAGGCTTCTCTGATGGTTTAGATGGTAAAGAATCTGCCAGCAATGCAGGAGATACAGGTTCAATCCCTGGGTCAGGAAGATCCCCTGGAGAAGGAAATGGCAACCCACTACAATATTCTTGCCTGGAGAATTCCATGGACAGAGGAGCCTGGCGGGCTACAGTTCATGGGGTTGCAAAGAGTTGGACACCACTGAGTGACTAACACACACACACACACACACACACACACACACGCACGCGCGTGCTGGAGGAGGGCATGGAAACCCACTCCAGTGTTCTTGCCTGGCAAATCCCATGGACAGGAAAGCCTGGTGGGCTACAGTCCAAAGTATTGCAAAGAGTCAGACATGATTGAAGCAACTTAGTGCACACATGCACATGCACACACACACACACACACATAATAAAATAGGCAAGAATAGATAAAGAAGTAATAAATATGAAATTCAGGCTAGTGGATACCTTTGAGGGGAAGAGTTGTTAGGATTGAATAGGGCAGTAATGTTCTTTTCTTGCTTCTTAAATTGATGATGGGTTTACTTTATTACTATATTTTGCTACTTACATACATACTACATATAACCCTTCAATAAATTACATAAAAATGATTAAGTTTCAGTTGTGGTCAAAGAAGGAAGGGGAGGGGTAGATTAAAAAAATAACTGGAGGGGGGAAGAAGAGGTTAAAATGAGGAGGAAGAGAAGAAGAAAAAATTACCCATTTCTTCAGGAGGAAGGTGAGAAGTATAGCAAGATAAACTCTTATTTTATGATGAAGTTCCACTGTGATTTAAGCTCACACAGTACTGAGTTTTTAAGGTCTAATATACAAAGTTGTATTATGTCTAATTTCTCTTAAGCACCATGCGTATGGCATACAACCCACAATAAGAAATATATTTTATATTATATTCCACTAAAAGTATATACACACATATAAATGTTTATAAACATGTTAACATAAACACATACAGAGCACACAGTTGAAACAAAAGTTATACATACGTGTATTTACCCTTGTGTGTGTGTGTGCTCAGTTGTGTCCAACTCTTTGTGACCCCATGAACTATAGCCTACCAGGCTCCTCTAGCCCTGGGATTTCTCATGCAGTAATACTAAAGTGGGTTGCTATTTCCTCCTCCAGGGGATATTCCTGACCCAGGGATCGAACTTGCGTCTCCTGCATCTCCTGCATTGGCAGGTGGATTTTTTACCTCTGAGCCACTACAGGCAATTGACTCTGATGGATTCTTTTCTGATTTATTCTACTTCGTGTTTTTAAAATTGCTAGTGTTACACATTAGGTTGATCTCATGACCCTCAAAAAGGCCACAACATATAGTTTGAAAAACACTCATCCAATCCACCTCTTATGTTATAGATGAGACAACTGAACACAAAAGAGAATAGAGAGAATTTTTTTGAAAAGTAGTATGTGTTCTTATGTCTAGAATAAACTAATATGAAGCTGGTTTTAAATGTACCTTAGTCATTGACATCTCCTTATATATTTTATCTTTGTTCTCTCTTCTCAAACACCACAGCCCATCATTTGTCAGGTATGTCACTTTGTCTAAAAGATCAGATTAATCCAGTGGAATTTATTCTAAATAAGCCATGCGGAGCACTAGCTAGTATCTTCTCCTTGTTTGCAAATCAATCTCTTGATGACTTTCCAAATTTTTTCTAGGTATTAAAGCTAAATCTACATAGCTATCTTTTTTTAATGTTGTGATAAAACAACCAGCTACACAAAGCAGCCGCTGGATCTGTGACTTTACACATTTATTTCATTACCTAAGCTAGAATTGAAAAATGCTTTGATGTCCAAACGAAAGTTTGCATTTGCATTCTCTGATGAAGCCTATAACATACTGGCAAAACATCAGTTGAAAGAAAAAAAGGCTCAGTTTTTATATATTTATTTTTAACTTCCCACATCCATCTTCCCAGATCTGTGTCTAGATGGTTAGATTAACAGTTCCCCACTTTGTCTAAAGAATATCTAAACTATATTACTCTATGCTTAGTTTCTAGGATGATTTTTAGTTTAAATCCATGTGTGAATTGAAATAACTCACCGGTGGGTTCCTTTTTTGTTACTGTTCTCATTATCATGATTATTATCAGCAATTATAGTGTTATTTTTAATCAAATATAGATTAATTCTTTGCTTTCCAACTGCTTAGAGGAGTCCATAGCAAATGTGTGGTTTGTCTCATAGAAGGGAGGGAAACTTTCACGGAAACCATCCCAGGCACCTGGGCCCATTATTCCAGGGAAAAGGCCTGTTTCTGTTCCTTACCATACTTATGTCAGAGGGATGGCCATTTCCAAAAGAAACATTTTAAGTCTTGAAGACCTTCCAAAGGTATATACATTGGCTCCTGAGGTAGGTATTTTTTGAGGGCAGGTACTATTCCAGTGGAGGGCTCCCCAGCTGGTGCTAGTGGTAAAGAATCTGCCTGCCAATGCAGGAGATGTAAGAGATGCAAGTTCGATCCCTCGCTTGGGAAGATCCCCTGGAGCAGGCCTCAGCAACTCAATCTAGTATGCTTGCCTGGAGAATCCCATGGACAGAGGAGCCTGGCAGGCTACAGTCCATGGGGTCACAAAGAGTTGGACATGACTGAAGCAACTTATTACACATGCACTATTCTTGTGGAGGTGGAAACAGTGACAGATTTTATTTTCTTGGGCTCCAAAATCACTATGGATGGTGACTGCAGCCAAGAAATTAAAAGGCTCTTGCTCCTTGGAAGGAAAGCTATGACAAACCTAGATAGCATGTTAAAAAGCAGAGACATCATTTTGCTGACTAAGGTCCATTTAGTCAAAGCTATGGTTTTTCCAGTAGTCATGTACAGATGTGAGAATTGAACCATAAAGAAAGCGAGCACCAAAGAATGGATGCTTTCACACTGTGGTGCTGGAGAAGACTCTTGAGAGTTCTTTGGACTGCAAAGAGATTAAACCAGTTAATCCTAAAGGAAATCAACCCTGAATATTCATTGGAAGAACTGATGCTGAAGCTGAAGCTCCAATACTTTGGCCACCTGATGAGAAGAGCTGACTCACTGGAAAAGACCCTGATACTGTGAAAAACCGAAGGCAAAAGGAAAAGTGGGTAGCAGAGGATGAGATGATTAGATAGCATCACTGACTCAACAGACATGAAACTGAGCAAACTCCAGGAGATAATGGAGGACAGAGGAGCTTGGTGTGCTATAGTCCATGGGGTCAGAAAGAGGTGGACATGACTTAGCAACTGAACAACTATTCCAGTGCTTTTGTACCCTGTAAGATAGCATACTTTCCACATAATAAATGCTCAATAAAGGTATATTTCCCCCAGAGGAGGAAATGGCAACCCACTCTAGTATTCTTGCCTAGAGAATCCCATGTACACCGCAGCCTGATGGGCTACAGTCCATGAGGTTGCAAAAAGTTGGACACAACTGAGCAACTAACACACACAGAGGTATATTTAATTTTGCAGGACTATCTCAAATTATTGTCTTGATGAAGGTCTTGGGATCCACACAGTACTAGAGCCCCTCACTCTTTAGGTGAGAAAAGTGAATGGAAGTGAGGTCAGATTTCCCTTGCAATTCTTGTGGATAGGAAGTATTGGAAACCAGAACTCAATACAGGGCTCTTTTTTTCTCCTTGGTGTAACCTTTTAAATGAAAGTTTTATTCAGGTGCCTGAAGGGACTCAGAAAAGAAAAAAAAAAAGTCTTCCCTCCAATCCACACCTTTCATTAGTTTTAACAATAAGTAAACTTTGCAATCTCTTGATCTGTATGTATGTAGGCAAAATCTCTTTATTCTGAGTGATTCCAGGTGGTATTAAACATTAAATAACCACCCCTTCTCTATTCCTGCAGACCACTTCTATCCCTCCTCCAAAAATGCCAAAAAAATTAACTCATATTAATGATTCTTTCACAAAAACTTAGAATGTACTTAGCTTACTCTCTAATACTTTTCCCATCTTTATCTGTTCAGTATTTATAACTGTTTAACACGGTGGCTAGATATGTGCTGAAGTCCTCATTCATCACATAAGCATTGTCAAAGTCACAACACTGTCCTTAACTGAGATGGGAAATTTTATTTTTAAAGTCTCTGTAGAAAGCTTTGAAACAAATCTTCCCCACCTAATCAGAAACTCAATCAAACTTCTATATTCTCTGATAATTCTAGTTGAATATATTTTCAACTATAGTGCTCTTTTTTTCATGTTTGAACATTTTTGTTCCTTGTACTTTAATTTTAGAGTTAATGTACATTAAAATCAAGATATATATGAAGCATTACTATTTGTTCTAATCGAGTAGGGACCCACAAGCTGAATGTTATAAAGAAGACTTAACACTGCATATAAGAAAATAAAATTAAGTTTCTAAGACGAGACATATAAGTCAGGGGAAATTAGAAAGGGGAAAGATACTTCAAATAAGAATTATATATAGAGATCCCAGGATGGGCAGAATGATTTGGCTAAGAGGCTGTGGCTTTTGCAGGAATCAAAGGTACACAGAGTACATCCCTGGTTCAGTTCAGTTTAGTCCCTCAGTCGTGTCCGACTCGTTGCGACCCCATGAACTGCAGCACACCAGGCCTGCCTGTCCATCACCAACTCCCTGAGTCCACCCAAACCCATGTCCATCGAGTTGGTGATGCCATCCAGCCATCTCATCCTCTGTTGTCCCTTTCTCCTCCTACCCTCAATCTTTCCCAGCATCAGGGTCTTTTCCAATGAGTCAGCTCTTCACATCAGGTGACCAAAGTATTGAAGTTTCAGCTTCAACATCAGTTCTTCCAATGAACACCCAGGACTGATCTCCTTTAGGATGGACTGGTTCGATCTCCTTGCAGTCCAAGGGACTCTCAAGAGTCTTCTCCAACACCACAGTTCAAAAGCATCAATTCTTCGGTGCTCAGCTTTCTTTATAGTCCAACTCTCACATCCATACATGACCACTGGAAAAACCATAGCCTTGACTAGACGGACCTTTGTTGGCAAAGTAATGTCTCTGCTTTTTAATATGCTGTCTAGGTTGGTCATAACTTTCCTTCCAAGGAGTAAGCGGCTTTTAATTTCATGGCTGCAATCACCATCAGCAGTGATTTTGGAGCCCAGAAAAATAAAGTCTGACACTGTTTCCACTGTTTCCCCATCTATCTGCCATGAAGTGATGGGGACCAGATGCCATGATCTTAGTTTTCTGAATGTTGAGCTTTAAGCCAACTTTTTCACTCTCCTCTTTCACTTGCATCAAGAAGCTCTTTAGTTCCTCTTCACTTTCTGCCATAAAGGTGGTGTCATCTGCATATCTGAGGTTATTGATATTTCTCCCGGCAATCTTGATTCCACCTTGTGCTTCATCCAGCCCAGCGTTTCTCATGATGTACTCTGCATTTAAGTTAAATAAGCTGCTGTTGGTGCTAAGTCACTTCAGTTGTGCCCGACTCTGTGCAACCTCATAGAGGCAGCCCACCAGGCTCCGCCGTCCCTGGGATTCTCCAGGCAAGAACACTGGAGTGGGGTGCCATTGCCTTCTCCGTTAAATAAGCAGGGTGACAATATATAGCCTTGATGTACTCTTTTTCCTATTTGGAACCAGTCTGTTGTTCCATGTCCAGTTCTAACTGCTGCTTCCTGACCTGCATACAGGTTTCTCATGAGGCAGGTCAGGTGGTCTGGTATTCCCATCTCTTTCAGAATTTTCCACAGTTTATTGTGATCCACACAGTCAAAGGCTTTGGCATAGTCAATAAAGCAGAAATAGATGTTTTTCTGGTACTCTTTTGCTTTTTCGATGATCCATCGGATGTTGGCAATTTGGTCTCTGGTTTCTCTGCCTTTTCTAAAACCAGCTTGAACATCTGGAAGTTCACAGTTCATGTATTGCTGAAGCCTGGCTTGGAGAATTTTGAGCATTACTTTACTAGCGTGTGAGATGAGTGCAATTGTGCGGTAGTTTGAGCATTCTTTGGCATTGGAATGAAAACTGACCTTTTCCAGTCCTGTGGCCACTGCTGAGTTTTCCCAATTTGCTGGCATATTGAGTGTAGCACTTTCACATCGTCATCTTTCAGGATTTGAAATAGCTCAACTGGAACTTCATCACCTCTACTAGCTTTGTTCATAGTGATGCTTCCTCAGGCCCTCTTGACTTCACATTCCAGGATGTCTCGTTCTAGGTGAGTGATCACACCACTGTGGTTGTCTGGGTCGTGAAGAACTTTTTTGTACAATTCTTCTGTGTATTCTTGCCACTACCTCCCTGGTGGTCAGTGGTTAATAGTCTGTCTGCCAATGCAGGGGCCACAGTTTCGATCCCTGGTCCAGGAAGATCCTACACGCCATGGGCAGCCAAGCCTGGGGGCCACAACTGCTGAGCCCGAACCCTGGCGCCCGTGTTCCACAACAAGAGAGACCACCACAATGAGAAGGCCGCGTATTGCAACTAGAGAGTAACCCCTACTCTCCGCAACTAGAGAAAACCCGTGTGAAGCAACTAAGACCCAGCTCAGCCAAAAATTAAATTTTTAAAAAGGTATACTGAATGGGCATGGTCTGTGTAGTGGGCAAGGAGAAAAGCGTTCCCAGCAGGGCAAGGATCTTAGAATTGAT